>NW_022097983.1:0-32784 GCF_006542625.1 Nomascus leucogenys
TCTGTAGAAAATGCAAGTGGACATTCAGGGCGCTGAGAGGCCTATAGTGGGAAAAGGAGTATGGTCAAATAAAAACTACACAGAGGCAATCAGTGAAACTTCTTACTGTTCTGTGCATTCAACTAACAGAGTTCAACCTTAGTTTATATTGAGCAGTTATGAAACACTCTTTCTGCAGAAAATGCAAGTGAACATTCAGGGCGCTAAGAGGCCTGTAGAGGAAAAATGAATATGTTCAAATAAAAACTACACAGAAGCAATCTGTGATACTTCCTACTGTTCTGTGCATTCAACTAACAGAGTTGAACCTTAGTTCATATTGAGCAGTTATGAAACACTCTTTCTGCAGAAAATGCACGTGAACATTCAGGGCGCTAAGAGGCCTATAGTTGAAAAAGGTATATGATCAAATAAAAACTAAAAGAAGCTATCTGTGAAACTTCTTACAGTTCTGTGCATTCAACTAACAGAGTTGAACCTTACTTTTGATTGAGCAGTTCTGAAACACTCTTTCTGTAGAAAATACAAGTGGACATTCAGGGCGCTAAGAGGCCTATGGTGGAAAAGGAATATCTTCAAATAAAAACTTACACAGAAGCAATCTGTGAAACTTCTCACTGTTCTGTGCTTTCAACTAACAGAGCTGAAACTTTGTTTTGATTTAGAAGTTCTGAAACACTCTTTCTGTAGAAAATGAATGTGGAAATTCAGGGCGCTAAGAGGCGTATAGCGGAAAAATGAATATGTTCAAATAAAAACTACATGGAAGCAATCTCTGAAACTTCTTTCTGTTCTGTGCATTCAACTAACAGATTTGAACCTTACTTTTGATTGAACAGTTCTGAAACACACTTTCTGTAGAAAATCCAAGTGGACATCCGGAGCGCTAAGAAGCCTATAGCCGAAAAAGTAATATGATCAAATAAAAACTACATAGAAGCAATCTGTGAAACCTCTTAATGTTCTGTGCTTTCAACTAACAGAGTTGAACCTTATTATTGATTGAGCAGTTCTGCACCACTCTTTCTGTAGAAAATACAAGTGGACATTCAGGGCGCTAAGAGGCCTATAGTGGAAAAAGGAATATGTTCAACTAAAAACTACTCAGAACTTATCGGTGAAACTTCTTTCTGTTCTGTGCATTCAACTAACAGGGTTGAACCTTACTTGTGATTGAGCAGTTCTGAAACACCCTTTCTGTAGAAAATGCAAGTGGACATTCGGAGCGCTAAGAGTCCTATAGCGGAAAAAGTAATATCTTCAAATAAAAACTACACAGAAGCATTCTGTGAAACTTCTTTCTGTTCTGTGCATTCAACTAACAGAGTTTAACCTTACTTTTGATTGAGCAGTTCTGAAACACTCTTTCTGTAGAAAATGCAATTGGACATTCAGGGCGCTATGAGGCCTATAGTGGAAAAGGAATATTTTCAAATAAAAACTGCACAGAAGAAATCTGTGAAACTTCTTACTGTTCTGTGCATTCAACTAACAGAGTTGAACCTTAGTTTTGATTGAGCATTTCTGACACTCTCTTTCTGTCGAAAATGCAAGTTGAAATTCAGGGCGCTAAGAGGGCTACAGCGGAAAAATGAATATGTTCAAATAAAAACTACACTGAAGCAATCTGTGAAACTTCTTTCTGTTCTGTGTATTCACCTTACAGAGTTGAACCTTACTTTTGATTGAGCAGTTCTGAAACACTCTTTCTGTAGAAAATGCAAGTGGACATTCGGAGCGCTAAGGGGCCTATAGCGGAAATAGGAATATCTACAAATAAAAACTACACAGAATCATTCTGTGAAACTTCTTTCTGTTCTGTGCATACAACTAACAGAGTTGAACCTTACTTTTGATTGAGCAGTTCTGAAACACTCTTTCTGTATAAAACGCAAGTGGACTTCGGAGCGCTAAGAGGCCTACAGCGGAAAAAGGAATAACTTCAAATAAAAACTACACAGAAGCATTCTGTTAAACTTCTTTCTACTGTGAGCATTCAACTAAGAGAATTGAACTTTACTTTTGATTGAGCAGTTCTGAAACAATCTTCTGTAGGAAATGCAAGTGGACATGAAGGGTGCTAAGAGACCTATAGCGGAAAAAGGAATAACTTCAAATAAAAACAACACAGAAAAAATCTGCGAAACTTCTTACTGTTCTGTGCATTAAACTAACAGAGTTGAACGTTAGTTTTGATTGAGCAGTTCTGAAACACTCTTTCTGTAGAAAAGGCAAGTGGAAAATTAGGGCGCAAAGGGGCCTACAGCGCAAAAATAAATATGTTCAAATAAAAACTACACAGAAGCAATCTGTGAAACTTCTTACTGTTCTGTTCTTTAAACTAACACAGTTGAACCTAACTTTGAACAGTTCTGAAACACTCTCTCTGTAGAAAATGCAAGTGGACATTCATCGCGCTAAGAGGCCTATAGTGGAAAAGGGAATATCTTCAAACAAAAACTACAAAGAAGCAATCAGTGAAACTTCTTTCTGTTCTGTGCATTCAACTAACCGAGTTGAACCTTAGTTTTGATTGAGCAGTTGTGAAACACTCTTTCTGTAGAAAATGCAAGTGGACTTTCATGGCGCTAAGAGGCCCATAGTAGAAAAAGGAATATCTTCAAACAAAAACTACACAGAAGCAATCTGTGAAACTTCTTTCTGTTCTGTGCATTCAACTTACAGAGTTGAACCTTACTTTTGATTGAGCAGTTCTGAAACTCCCTTTCTGTAGAAAATGCAAGTGGACCTTCGGAGCGCTAAGAATCCTATAGCGGAAAAAGTAATATCTTCAAATAAAAACTACACAGAAGCATTCTGTGAAACTTCTTTCTGTTCTGTGCATTCAACTAACAGAGTTTAACCTTACTTTTGATTGAGCAGTTCTGAAACACTCTTTCTGTAGAAAATGCAATTGGACATTCAGGGCGCTATGAGGCCTATAGTGGAAAAGGAATATTTTCAAATAAAAACTGCACAGAAGAAATCTGTGAAACTTCTTACTGTTCTGTGCATTCAACTAACAGAGTTGAACCTTCGTTTTGATTGTGCATTTCTGACACTCTCTTTCTGTCGAAAATGCAAGTTGAAATTCAGGGCGCTAAGAGGGCTACAGCGGAAAAATGAATATGTTCAAATAAAAACTACACTGAAGCAATCTGTGAAACTTCTTTCTGTTCTGTGTATTCACCTTACAGAGTTGAACCTTACTTTTGATTGAGCAGTTCTGAAACACTCTTTCTGTAGAAAATGCAAGTGGATATTCGCAGCACTAAGGGCCTATAGCGGAAATAGGAATATGTACAAATAAAAACTACACAGAAGGAATCTGTGGAACTTCTTACTGTTCTGTGCTTTCAACTAACAGAGTTGAACCTTAGTTTTGATTGAGGAGTTCTGAAACACTTTTTCTGTAGAAAACGCAAGTGTACATTCATGTCGCTTAGAGGCCTATAGTGGAAAAAAGAATATCTTCATATAAAAACTACACAGAAGCAATCTGTGAAACTTCTTTCTGTTCTCTGCATTCAACTAACAGAGTTGAGCCTTAGTTTTGATTGAGCAGTTCTGCAACACTCTTTCTGTAGAAAATGCAAGTGTACATTCATGGCACTAGGATTCCAATAGTGGAAAAAGGAATATTTTCAAATAAAAACTACACAGAAGCTATCTGTGAAAATTCTGTATTTTCTGTGCATTCAACAAACAGAGTTGAACCTTTCTTTTGATTGAGGAGTTCGGAAACACCCTTTCTGTAGAAAATGCAAGTGGTCATTCGGAGCGCTAAGAGTCCTATAGCTGAAATAGGAATATCTTCAAATAATAACTACTCAGAAATATTCTGTGAAACTTCTTTCTCTTCTGTGCATTCAACTAACAGAGTTGAACCTTACTTAGGATTGAGCTGTTCTGAAACACTCTTTCTGTAGCAAATGCAAGTGATCATTCAGGTCACTAAGAGGCCTATAGTGGAAAAAGGAATATGTTCATATAAAAACTACACAGAAGCAATATGTGAAACTTATTTCTGTTCTGTGCATTCAACTAACATAGTAGAACCTTACTTTTGATTGAGCAGTTTTGAAACACTCTTTCTGTAGAAAATACAAGTGGACCTTCGGAGCGCTAAGAGGCCTGTAACAGAAAAAGGAATATCTTCAAATAAAAACTACACAGAAACATTCTGTGAAACTTCTCTCTGTTCTGTGCATTAAACTAACAGAGTTGAACCTTAATTTTGATTGAGCAGTTGTGAAACACTCTTTCTGTAGAAAATGCAAGTGGACTTTCATGGCGCTAAGAGGCCCATAGTAGAAAAAGGAATATCTTCAAACAAAAACTACACAGAAGCAATCTGTGAAACTTCTTTCTGTTCTGTGCATTCAACTAACAGAGTTGAACCTTACTTTTGATTGAGCAGTTCTGAAACTCCCTTTCTGTAGAAAATGCAAGTGGACCTTCGGAGCGCTAAGAATCCTATAGCGGAAAAAGTAATATCTTCAAATAAAAACTACACAGAAGCATTCTGTGAAACTTCTTTCTGTTCTGTGCATTCAACTAACAGAGTTTAACCTTACTTTTGATTGAGCAGTTCTGAAACACTCTTTCTGTAGAAAATGCAATTGGACATTCAGGGCGCTATGAGGCCTATAGTGGAAAAGGAATATTTTCAAATAAAAACTGCACAGAAGAAATCTGTGAAACTTCTTACTGTTCTGTGCATTCAACTAACAGAGTTGAACCTTCGTTTTGATTGTGCATTTCTGACACTCTCTTTCTGTCGAAAATGCAAGTTGAAATTCAGGGCGCTAAGAGGGCTACAGCGGAAAAATGAATATGTTCAAATAAAAACTACACTGAAGCAATCTGTGAAACTTCTTTCTGTTCTGTGTATTCACCTTACAGAGTTGAACCTTACTTTTGATTGAGCAGTTCTGAAACACTCTTTCTGTAGAAAATGCAAGTGGATATTCGCAGCACTAAGGGGCCTATAGCGGAAATAGGAATATGTACAAATAAAAACTACACAGAAGGAATCTGTGGAACTTCTTACTGTTCTGTGCTTTCAACTAACAGAGTTGAACCTTAGTTTTGATTGAGGAGTTCTGAAACACTTTTTCTGTAGAAAACGCAAGTGTACATTCATGTCGCTTAGAGGCCTATAGTGGAAAAAAGAATATCTTCAAATAAAAACTACACAGAAGCAATCTGTGAAACTTCTTTCTGTTCTCTGCATTCAACTAACAGAGTTGAGCCTTAGTTTTGATTGAGCAGTTCTGCAACACTCTTTCTGTAGAAAATGCAAGTGTACATTCATGGCACTAGGATTCCAATAGTGGAAAAAGGAATATTTTCAAATAAAAACTACACAGAAGCTATCTGTGAAAATTCTGTATTTTCTGTGCATTCAACAAACAGAGTTGAACCTTTCTTTTGATTGAGGAGTTCGGAAACACCCTTTCTGTAGAAAATGCAAGTGGTCATTCGGAGCGCTAAGAGGCCTATAGCTGAAATAGGAATATCTTCAAATAAAAACTACTCAGAAATATTCTGTGAAACTTCTTTCTCTTCTGTGCATTCAACTAACAGAGTTGAACCTTACTTAGGATTGAGCTGTTCTGAAACACTCTTTCTGTAGCAAATGCAAGTGATCATTCAGGTCACTAAGAGGCCTATAGTGGAAAAAGGAATATGTTCATATAAAAACTACACAGAAGCAATATGTGAAACTTATTTCTGTTCTGTGCATTCAACTAACATAGTAGAACCTTACTTTTGATTGAGCAGTTTTGAAACACTCTTTCTGTAGAAAATACAAGTGGACCTTCGGAGCGCTAAGAGGCCTGTAACAGAAAAAGGAATATCTTCAAATAAAAACTACACAGAAACATTCTGTGAAACTTCTCTCTGTTCTGTGCATTCAACTAACAGAGTTGAACCTTAGTTTTGATTGAGCAGTTCTGAAACACTCTTTCTGTAGAAAATACAAGTGGATATTCATGGCGCTAAGTGGCCTATAGTGGAAAAGGGAATATCTTCAAACAAAAACTACAAAGAAGCAATCTGTGAAACTTCCTTCTGTTCTGTGCATTCAACTAACAGAGTTGAACCTTAGTTTTGATTGAGCAGTTCTGAAACACTCTTTCTGTAGTAAATGCAAGTGGACATTCATGGCGCTAAGAGGCCTCTAGAGGAAAAAGGAATTTCTTCAAACAAAAACTACACAGAAGCAATGTGTGATATTACTTTCTGTTCTGTACATTCAAGTAACAGAGTTGAACCTTAGTTTTCATTGAGGAGTTCTGAAACACTCTTTCTGTAAAAAATGCAATTGTACATTCAGGGCGCTAAGAGGACTATATTGGAAAAAGGAATATGTTCAAATAAAAACTACACAGAAGCTATCTGTGAAACTTCTCTCTGTTCTGTGCATTCACCTAACAGAGTGGAAACTTACTTTTGATTGAGCAGTGCTGAAACACTCTTTCTGTAGAAAATGCAGTTGGAAATTCAAGGCGATAAATGGTATAAAGCGGAAAAAGTAATATCTTCAAATAAAAACTATACAGAAGCATTCTGTGAATCTTCTTTCTGTTCTGTGCATTCAATTAACGGAGTTGAACCTTACATTTGATTGAACAGTTCTGAAACACTCTTTCTATAGAAAATGCAACTGGACATTCGGAGCGCTAAGAGACCTATAGCGGAAAAAGGAATATCTTCAAATAGACGCTACAGAGAACCATTCTGTGAAACTTCTTTCTGTTCTGTGCATTCAACTAACATTGTTGAACCCTACATTTGATTGAGCAATTCTGAAACACTCTTTCTGTAGAAAATGGAAGTGGACATTCAGGGCTCTAAAGGCCTGTGGTGGAAAAAGGAATATCTTCAAACAAAAACTACACAGAAGCAATCTGTGAAACTTCTTACTTTTCTGTGCTTTCAACTAACAGTGTTGAACCTTAGTGTTGATTGAGCCGTTCTGAAAAACTCTTTCTGTAGAAAATGCAAGTGGACATTCATTGCGCTAAGAGGCCTACAGTGGAAAAGGAATACCTTCAAATAAAAACTACACAGAATGAATATGTGAAACTTCTTTCTGTTCGCTGCATTCAACTAACAGAGTTGAACCTTAGTTTTGATTGAGCAGTTCTGAAGCACTCTTTCTGTAGAAAATTCAAGTGGACATTCAGGGCGCTAAGAGGCCTATAGCGGAAAAATATATATGTTCAAATAAAAAGTACACAGAAGCAATCTGTGAAACATTTTCTATTCTGTGAATTCAACTAACAGAGTTGAACCTTACTTTTGATTGAGCGGTAATGAAACACACTTTCTGTAGAAAATGCAAGTGGACATTCAGGGCGCTAAGTGGCCTATGGTGGATAAAGGAATATCTTCAAATAAAAACTACACAGAAGCAATTGGTGAAACTTCTTACAATTCTGTGCTTTCAACCAACACAGTTGAATCTTAGTTTTGATTGAGCAGTTCTGAAACTCTCTTTCTGTAGAAAATGCAAGTGGATATTCAGGGCTGTAAGAGGCCAATAGTGGAAAAAGTAATATGTTCAAATAAAAACTACACAGAAGCAATATGAGAAACTTCTTTCTGTTCTGTGCATTCAACTAAGAGTTGAACCAAACATTTGATTGAGCCGTTCTGAAACACTCTTTCTGTAGGAAATGCAAGTGGATATTCAGGGCGCTGAGAGGCCTGTGGTGGAAAAAGGAATACGTTCAAATGAAAACTACACAGAATCTATCCGTGAAACTACTCTCTGATCTGTGCATTCAACTAACAGATTTGAAACTTACTTTTTATTGAGCAGATCTGAAACACTCTTTCTGTAGAATATGCAAGTGGACCTTTGGAGCGCTAAGAGGCCTTTAGCGGAAAAAGGAATATCTTCAAATAAAACCTACACAGAAGCAATCTGTGAAACTTCTTACAGTTCTGTGCTTTCAACTAACAGAGTTGAACCTTCGTTTTGATTGAGCAGTTGTGAAACTCTTTCTGTAGAAAATGTAATTGGACATTCACGGCGCTAAGAGGCATATAGTGGAAAAAGGAATATGTTCAAATAACAACTACACAGAAGCAATGTGTGAAAATTCTTTCTGTTCTGTGCATTCAACTAACAGAGTTGAATCTTACTTTTGATTGAGCAGTTCTGAAAGACTCTATCTGTAGAAAATGCGAGTGGACATACGGAGCGCTAAGAGGCCTATAGCAGAAATAGGAATATCTTCAAATAAAAACTACACAGAAGCATTCTGTGAAATATCTTTCTGTTCTGTGCATTCAACTAAGAGAGTTGAACCTTAGTTTTGATTGAGCAGTTCTGAAACACTCTTTCTGTAGAAAATGCAAGTGGACATTAAGGGCGCTTAGAGGCCTATATTGGAAAAAGGAATATCTTCAAATAAAAACTACACAGAAGCAATCTGTCACACTTCATACTGTTCTGTGCATTCAACTAACATAGGTGAACCTTAACTTTGATTCAGTAGTTCTGAAACACTCTTTTTGTAGAAAATGCAAGTGGACATTCAGGGCACTAAGAGGGCTATAATGGAAAAAGTTATATCTTCAAATAAAACTACACAGAAGCAATCTGTGAAACTTCTTACTGTTCTGTGTTTTCAACTAACACAGTTGAACCTTAATTTTTATTGAGCAGTTCTGAAACACTCTTTCTGTAGAAAATGCAAGTGGGCATTCATGGCGCTAAGAGGCCTGTAGTGGAAAAAGGAATAACTTCAAACAAAAACTACACAGAAGCAATCTGTGAAACTTCTTTCTGTTCTGTGCATTCAACTATCAGAGTTGAACCTTACTTTTGATTGACCAGTTCTGAAACACCCTTTCTGTAGAAAATGCAAGTGGACATTCGGAGCGCTAAGAGACCTATAGCGGAAAAAGGAATATCTTCAAATAGACGCTACAGAGAACCATTCTGTGAAACTTCTTTCTGTTCTGTGCATTCAACTAACAGAGCTGAACCTTACTTAGGATTGAGCAGTTCTGAAACACTTTTTCTGTAGCAAATGCAAGTGAACATTCAGGGCACTAATGGGCCTATAGTGGAAAAAGGAATATGTACATATAAAAACTACACAGAAGCAATCTGTGAAACTTATTCCTGTTCTGTGCATTCAACTAACAGAGTAGAACCTTACTTTTGATTGAGCAGCTCTGAAAAACTCTTTCTGTAGAATATGCAAGTGGACCTTTGGAGCGCTAAGAGGCCTTTAGCGGAAAATGGAATATCTTCAAATAAAACCTACACAGAAGCAATCTGTGAATCTTCTTACAGTTCTGTGCTTTCAAACATCAGAGTTGAACATTCGTTTTGATTGAGCAGTTGTGAAACTCTTTCTGTAGAAAATGCAAGTGGACATTCATGGCGCTAAGAGGCCTATAGTGGAAAAAGGAATATGTTCAAATAACAACTACACAGAAGCAATGTGTGAAACTTCTTTCTGTTCTGTGCATTCAAATAACAGAGTTGAACCTTACTTTTGATTGAGCAGTTCGGAAAGACTCTTTCTGTAGAAAATGCGAGTGGACATACGGAGCGCTAAGAGGCTTATAGCAGAAATAGGAATATCTTCAAATAAAAACTACACAGAAGCATTCTGTGAAACATCTTTCTGTTCTGTGCATTCAACTAACAGAGTTGAACCTTAGTTTTGATTAAGCAGTTCTAAAACACTCTTTCTGTAGAAAATGCAAGTGGACATTAACGGCGCTTAGAGGCCTATATTGGAAAAAGTACTATCTTCAAATAAAAACTACACAGAAGCAATCTGTGAAACTTCTTACTGTTCTGTGTTTTCAACTAACACAGTTGAACCTTAATTTTTATTGAGCAGTTCTGAAAAACTGTTTCTGTAGAAAATGCAAGTGGGCATTCATGGCGCTATGAGTCCTATAGCGGAAATAGAAATATCTTCAAATAAAGACTCCACAGAAGCATTCTGTGAAACTTCTTCCCATTCTGAGCATTCAACTAACAGAGTTGAACTTTACTTTTGATTGAACAGTTCTGAAACACTCTATCTTTAAGAAATGCAAGTGAACATTCAGGGTACTAAGAGGCCTATAGTGGAAAAAGGAATATGTTCAAATAAAAACTACACAGAAGCAATCTGTGAAACTTCTTTCTCTTCTCTGCATTCAACTAACAGAGTAGAAACTAACTTTTGATTTACAAATATGAAATGCTCTTTCTGTAGAAAATGCAATTGGACCTTCGGATCGCTAAGAGGCATATAGCAGACAAAGGAATATCTTCAAATAAAAACTACACAGAAGCATTCTGTGAAACTACTTTCTGTTATGTGCATGCAACTAACAGAACTGAACCTTACTTTTGATTGAGCAGTTCTGAAACACTCTATCTGTAGAAACTTCAAGTGGACATTAAGGGCGCTAAGAGGCCTATAGTGGAAACAGGAATATCTTCAAATAAAAACTACACAGAAGCAATGTGTGAAACTATTCACTGTTCTGTGGATTCAGCTAAAAGTGTTGAACCTTAGTTTTGATTGAGCAGTTCTGAAACACACCTTCTGTAGAAAATGCAATTGGACATTCAGGTCACTAAGAGGCCTATAGTGGAAAAAGGAATATGTTCATATAAAAACTACACAGAAGCAATATGTGAAACTTATTTCTGTTCTGTGCATTCAACTAACATAGTAGAACCTTACTTTTGATTGAGCAGTTTTGAAACACTCTTTCTGTAGAAAATACAAGTGGACCTTCGGAGCGCTAAGAGGCCTGTAACAGAAAAAGGAATATCTTCAAATAAAAACTACACAGAAACATTCTGTGAAACTTCTCTCTGTTCTGTGCATTCAACTAACAGAGTTGAACCTTAGTTTTGATTGAGCAGTTCTGAAACACTCTTTCTGTAGAAAATACAAGTGGATATTCATGGCGCTAAGTGGCCTATAGTGGAAAAGGGAATATCTTCAAACAAAAACTACAAAGAAGCAATCTGTGAAACTTCCTTCTGTTCTGTGCATTCAACTAACAGAGTTGAACCTTAGTTTTGATTGAGCAGTTCTGAAACACTCTTTCTGTAGTAAATGCAAGTGGACATTCATGGCGCTAAGAGGCCTCTAGAGGAAAAAGGAATTTCTTCAAACAAAAACTACACAGAAGCAATGTGTGATATTACTTTCAGTTCTGTACATTCAAGTAACAGAGTTGAACCTTAGTTTTCATTGAGGAGTTCTGAAACACTCTTTCTGTAAAAAATGCAATTGTACATTCAGGGCGCTAAGAGGACTATATTGGAAAAAGGAATATGTTCAAATAAAAACTACACAGAAGCTATCTGTGAAACTTCTCTCTGTTCTGTGCATTCACCTAACAGAGTGGAAACTTACTTTTGATTGAGCAGTGCTGAAACACTCTTTCTGTAGAAAATGCAGTTGGAAATTCAAGGCGATAAATGGTATAAAGCGGAAAAAGTAATATCTTCAAATAAAAACTATACAGAAGCATTCTGTGAATCTTCTTTCTGTTCTGTGCATTCAATTAACGGAGTTGAACCTTACATTTGATTGAACAGTTCTGAAACACTCTTTCTATAGAAAATGCAACTGGACATTCGGAGCGCTAAGAGACCTATAGCGGAAAAAGGAATATCTTCAAATAGACGCTACAGAGAACCATTCTGTGAAACTTCTTTCTGTTCTGTGCATTCAACTAACATTGTTGAACCCTACATTTGATTGAGCAATTCTGAAACACTCTTTCTGTAGAAAATGGAAGTGGACATTCAGGGCTCTAAAGGCCTGTGGTGGAAAAAGGAATATCTTCAAACAAAAACTACACAGAAGCAATCTGTGAAACTTCTTACTTTTCTGTGCTTTCAACTAACAGTGTTGAACCTTAGTGTTGATTGAGCCGTTCTGAAAAACTCTTTCTGTAGAAAATGCAAGTGGACATTCATTGCGCTAAGAGGCCTACAGTGGAAAAGGAATACCTTCAAATAAAAACTACACAGAATGAATATGTGAAACTTCTTTCTGTTCGCTGCATTCAACTAACAGAGTTGAACCTTAGTTTTGATTGAGCAGTTCTGAAGCACTCTTTCTGTAGAAAATTCAAGTGGACATTCAGGGCGCTAAGAGGCCTATAGCGGAAAAATATATATGTTCAAATAAAAAGTACACAGAAGCAATCTGTGAAACATTTTCTATTCTGTGAATTCAACTAACAGAGTTGAACCTTACTTTTGATTGAGCGGTAATGAAACACACTTTCTGTAGAAAATGCAAGTGGACATTCAGGGCGCTAAGTGGCCTATGGTGGATAAAGGAATATCTTCAAATAAAAACTACACAGAAGCAATTGGTGAAACTTCTTACAATTCTGTGCTTTCAACCAACACAGTTGAATCTTAGTTTTGATTGAGCAGTTCTGAAACTCTCTTTCTGTAGAAAATGCAAGTGGATATTCAGGGCTGTAAGAGGCCAATAGTGGAAAAAGTAATATGTTCAAATAAAAACTACACAGAAGCAATATGAGAAACTTCTTTCTGTTCTGTGCATTCAACTAAGAGTTGAACCAAACATTTGATTGAGCCGTTCTGAAACACTCTTTCTGTAGGAAATGCAAGTGGATATTCAGGGCGCTGAGAGGCCTGTGGTGGAAAAAGGAATACGTTCAAATGAAAACTACACAGAATCTATCCGTGAAACTACTCTCTGATCTGTGCATTCAACTAACAGATTTGAAACTTACTTTTTATTGAGCAGATCTGAAACACTCTTTCTGTAGAATATGCAAGTGGACCTTTGGAGCGCTAAGAGGCCTTTAGTGGAAAAAGGAATATCTTCAAATAAAACCTACACAGAAGCAATCTGTGAAACTTCTTACAGTTCTGTGCTTTCAACTAACAGAGTTGAACCTTCGTTTTGATTGAGCAGTTGTGAAACTCTTTCTGTAGAAAATGTAATTGGACATTCACGGCGCTAAGAGGCATATAGTGGAAAAAGGAATATGTTCAAATAACAACTACACAGAAGCAATGTGTGAAAATTCTTTCTGTTCTGTGCATTCAACTAACAGAGTTGAATCTTACTTTTGATTGAGCAGTTCTGAAAGACTCTATCTGTAGAAAATGCGAGTGGACATACGGAGCGCTAAGAGGCCTATAGCAGAAATAGGAATATCTTCAAATAAAAACTACACAGAAGCATTCTGTGAAATATCTTTCTGTTCTGTGCATTCAACTAAGAGAGTTGAACCTTAGTTTTGATTGAGCAGTTCTGAAACACTCTTTCTGTAGAAAATGCAAGTGGACATTAAGGGCGCTTAGAGGCCTATATTGGAAAAAGGAATATCTTCAAATAAAAACTACACAGAAGCAATCTGTCACACTTCATACTGTTCTGTGCATTCAACTAACATAGGTGAACCTTAACTTTGATTCAGTAGTTCTGAAACACTCTTTTTGTAGAAAATGCAAGTGGACATTCAGGGCACTAAGAGGGCTATAATGGAAAAAGTTATATCTTCAAATAAAACCTACACAGAAGCAATCTGTGAAACTTCTTACTGTTCTGTGTTTTCAACTAACACAGTTGAACCTTAATTTTTATTGAGCAGTTCTGAAACACTCTTTCTGTAGAAAATGCAAGTGGGCATTCATGGCGCTAAGAGGCCTGTAGTGGAAAAAGGAATAACTTCAAACAAAAACTACACAGAAGCAATCTGTGAAACTTCTTTCTGTTCTGTGCATTCAACTATCAGAGTTGAACCTTACTTTTGATTGACCAGTTCTGAAACACCCTTTCTGTAGAAAATGCAAGTGGACATTCGGAGCGCTAAGAGACCTATAGCGGAAAAAGGAATATCTTCAAATAGACGCTACAGAGAACCATTCTGTGAAACTTCTTTCTGTTCTGTGCATTCAACTAACAGAGCTGAACCTTACTTAGGATTGAGCAGTTCTGAAACACTTTTTCTGTAGCAAATGCAAGTGAACATTCAGGGCACTAATGGGCCTATAGTGGAAAAAGGAATATGTACATATAAAAACTACACAGAAGCAATCTGTGAAACTTATTCCTGTTCTGTGCATTCAACTAACAGAGTAGAACCTTACTTTTGATTGAGCAGCTCTGAAAACTCTTTCTGTAGAATATGCAAGTGGACCTTTGGAGCGCTAAGAGGCCTTTAGCGGAAAATGGAATATCTTCAAATAAAACCTACACAGAAGCAATCTGTGAATCTTCTTACAGTTCTGTGCTTTCAAACATCAGAGTTGAACATTCGTTTTGATTGAGCAGTTGTGAAACTCTTTCTGTAGAAAATGCAAGTGGACATTCATGGCGCTAAGAGGCCTATAGTGGAAAAAGGAATATGTTCAAATAACAACTACACAGAAGCAATGTGTGAAACTTCTTTCTGTTCTGTGCATTCAAATAACAGAGTTGAACCTTACTTTTGATTGAGCAGTTCGGAAAGACTCTTTCTGTAGAAAATGCGAGTGGACATACGGAGCGCTAAGAGGCTTATAGCAGAAATAGGAATATCTTCAAATAAAAACTACACAGAAGCATTCTGTGAAACATCTTTCTGTTCTGTGCATTCAACTAACAGAGTTGAACCTTAGTTTTGATTAAGCAGTTCTAAAACACTCTTTCTGTAGAAAATGCAAGTGGACATTAACGGCGCTTAGAGGCCTATATTGGAAAAAGTACTATCTTCAAATAAAAACTACACAGAAGCAATCTGTGAAACTTCTTACTGTTCTGTGTTTTCAACTAACACAGTTGAACCTTAATTTTTATTGAGCAGTTCTGAAAAACTGTTTCTGTAGAAAATGCAAGTGGGCATTCATGGCGCTATGAGTCCTATAGCGGAAATAGAAATATCTTCAAATAAAGACTCCACAGAAGCATTCTGTGAAACTTCTTCCCATTCTGAGCATTCAACTAACAGAGTTGAACTTTACTTTTGATTGAACAGTTCTGAAACACTCTATCTTTAAGAAATGCAAGTGAACATTCAGGGTACTAAGAGGCCTATAGTGGAAAAAGGAAAATTTTCAAATAAAAACTACACAGAAGCAATCTGTGAAACTTCTTTCTCTTCTCTGCATTCAACTAACAGAGTAGAAACTAACTTTTGATTTACAAATATGAAATGCTCTTTCTGTAGAAAATGCAATTGGACCTTCGGATCGCTAAGAGGCATATAGCAGACAAAGGAATATCTTCAAATAAAAACTACACAGAAGCATTCTGTGAAACTACTTTCTGTTATGTGCATGCAACTAACAGAACTGAACCTTACTTTTGATTGAGCAGTTCTGAAACACTCTATCTGTAGAAACTTCAAGTGGACATTAAGGGCGCTAAGAGGCCTATAGTGGAAACAGGAATATCTTCAAATAAAAACTACACAGAAGCAATGTGTGAAACTATTCACTGTTCTGTGGATTCAGCTAAAAGTGTTGAACCTTAGTTTTGATTGAGCAGTTCTGAAACACACCTTCTGTAGAAAATGCAAGTGGACATTCAGGGCGCTAAGAAGCCTATAGCGGAAAAAGGAAAATTTTCAAATAATTACTGCACAGAAGCAATCTGGGAAACTTCCTACTGTTCTGTGCCTTCAACTAACAGAGTTGAACCTTAGTTATTATTGAGCAGTTCTGAAACACTCTTTCTGTAGAAAATGCAAGTGAACATTCAGGGCGCTAAGAGGCCTATAGCGGAAAAATGAATATGTTCAAATAAAAACCACACAGAAGAAATCTGTGAAACTTCTTACTGTTCTGTGCATTCAACTAACAGAGTTGAACCTTAGTTTATATTGAGAAGTAATGAAACACTCTTTCTGCAGAAAATGCATGTGAACATTCATGGCGCTAAGAGGCCTACAGTTGAGAAAGGTATATGTTCAAATAAAAACTACAAAGAAGCTATCTGTGAAACATCTTACAGTTCTGTGCATTCAACTGACAGAGTTCAACCTTACATTTGATTGAGCAGTTCTGAAACAACCTTTCTGTAGAAAATGCAAGTGGACATTCAGGGCGCTAAGAGGCCTATGGTGGAAAAAGGAACACCTTCAAATAAAAATTACACAGAAGCAATCTGTGAAACTTCTTACGGTTCTGTTCTTTAAACTAACACAGTTGAACCTTAATTTTGATTGAACAGTTCCGAAACACTCTTTCTGTAGAAAATGCAAGTGGACATTCATGGCTCTAAGAGGCCTATAGTGGACAAGGGAATATCTTCAAACAAAAGCTACAAAGAAGCAATCTGTGAAACTACTTTCTGTTCTGTGCTTTCAACTAACAGAGTTGAACCTTAGTTTTGATTGAGCAGTTCTGAAACACTCTTTCTGTAGAAAATACAAGTGGACATTCAGGGCGCTAAGAGGCCTATAGTGGAAAAAGGAATAGGTTCAAATAAAAACTACACAGAAGATATCTGTGAAACTTCTCTCTGTTCTGTGCATTCAACTAACAGAGTTGAACCTTAGTTTTTATTGAGCAGTTCTGAAACACTCTTTCTGTAGAAAATGCAAGTGGACATTCATGGCGCTAAGAGGCCCATAGTAGAAAAAGGAATATCTTCAAACAAATACTATACAGAAGCAATCTGTGAAACTTCTTTCTGTTCTGTGCATTCAACTAACAGAGTTGAACCTTACTTTTGATTGAGCAGTTCTGAAACACTCTTTCTGTAGAAAATGGACGTGGACCTTCGGAGCGCTAAGAGGCCTACAGCGGAAAAAGTAATATCTTCAAATAAAAACTACACAGAAGCATTCTGTGAAACTTCTTTCTGTTCATTGCATTCAACTAACAGAGTTTAACTTTACTTTTGATTGAGCACTTCTGAAACACTCTTTCTGTAGAAAATGCAAGTGGACATTCAGGGCGCTAAGAGGCCTATAGTGGAAAAGGAATATTTTCAAATAAAAACTGCACAGAAGAAATCTGTGAAACTTCTTACTGTTCTGTGCATTCAACTAACAGAGTTGAACCTCAATTTTGATTGAGCAGTTCTGAAACACTCTTTCTGTAGAAAATACAAGTGGACATTCAGGGCGCTAAGAGGACTATAGTGGAAAAAGGAAAAAGTTCACATAAAAACTACACAGAAGCTATCTGTGAAACTTCTCTCTGTTCTGTGCATTCAACTAACGGAGTTGAACCTTACTTTTGATTGAGAAGTTCTGAAACACTCTTTCTGTAGAAAATGCAAGTGGACCTTCGGAGCGCTAAGAGGCCTATAGCGGAAAAAGTAATACCTTCAAATACAAACTACACAGAAGCATTCTGTGAAACTTCTTTCTGTTCTGTGCATTCAACTAACAGAGTTTAACCTTAATTTTGATTGAGCAGTTCTGAAACACTCTTTCTGTAGAAAATGCAATTGGACATTCAGGGCGCTATGCGGCCTATAGTGGAAAAGGAATATTTTCAAATAAAAACTGCACAGAAGAAATCTGTGAAACTTCTTACTGTTCTGTGCATTCAACTAACAGAGTTGAACCTCAGTTTTGATTGAGCAGTTCTGAAACACTCTTTCTGTAGAAAATACAAGTGGACAATCAAGGCGCTAAGAGGACTCTAGTGGAAAAAAGAAAAAGTTCACATAAAAACTACACAGAATCTATCTGTGAAACTTCTGTCTGTTCTGTGCATTCAACTAACGGACTTGAACCTTACTTTTGATTGAGAAGTTCTGAAACACTCTTTCTGTAGAAAATGCAAGTGGACCTTCGGAGCGCTAAGAGGCCTATAGCGGAAAAAGGAATACTTTCAAATACAAACTACACAGAAGGATTCTGTGAAACTTCTTTCTGTTCTTTGCATTCATCTAACAGAGTTGAACCTTACTTTTGATTGAGCACTTCTGAAACACCCTTTCTATAGAAAATGCAATTGGACATTCAGGGAGCTAAGAGGCCTATACTGGAAAAAGGAATATTTTCAAATAAAAACTGCACAGAAGCAATCTGCGAAACTTCTTACTGTTCTGTGCATTCAACTAACAGAGTTGAACCTTAGTTATTATTGAGCAGTTCTGAAACACTCCTTCTGTAGAAAATGCAAGTGAACATTCAGGGCGCTAAGAGGCCTATAGCGGAAAAATGAATATGTTCAAATAAAAACTACACAGAAGAAATCTGTGAAACTTCTTACTGTTCTGTGCATTCAACTAACAGAGTTGAACCTTAGTTTATATTGAGAAGTAATGAAACACTCTTTCTGCAGAAAATGCATGTGAACATTCAGGGCGCTAAGAGGCCTATAGTTGAGAAAGGTATATGTTCAAATAAAAACTACAAAGAAGCTATCTGTGAAACATCGTACAGTTCTGTGCATTCAACTGACAGAGTTCAACCTTACATTTGATTGAGCAGTTCTGAAACACCCTTTCTGTAGAAAATGAAAGTGGACATTCAGGGCGCTAAGAGGCCTATGGTGGAAAAAGGAATACCTTCAAATAAAAACTACAGAGAAGCAATCTGCGACACTTCTTCCGGTTCTGTTCTTTAAACTAACACAGTTGAACCTTAATTTTGATTGAACTGTTCTGAAACACTCTTTCTGTAGAAAATGCAAGTGGACATTCATGGCGCTAAGAGGCCCATAGTAGAAAAAGACATATCTTCAAACAAAAACTACACAGAAGCAATCTGTGAAACTTCTTTCTGTTCTGTGCCTTCAACTAACAGAGTTGAAACTTACTTTTGATTGAGCACTTCTGAAACACTCTTTCTGTAGAAAATGCAAGTGGACATTAGGAGCGCTAAGAGGCCTATAGCGGAAAAAGTAATATCTTCAAATAAAAACTACACATTAGCATTCCGTGAAACTTCTTTCTGTTCTGTGCATTGAACTAACAGAGTTTAACCTTACTTTTGATTGAGCATTTCTGAAACACTCTTTCTGTAGAAAATGCAATTGGACATTCAGGGCGCTAAGAGGCCTATAGTGGAAAAGGAATATTTTCAAATAAAAACTGCACAGAAGAAATCTGTGAAATTTCTTACTGTTCTCTGCATTCAACTAACGGAGTTGAACCTCAGTTTTGATTGAGCAGTTCTGAAACACTCTTTCTGTAGAAAATACAAGTGGACATTCAGGGCGCTATGAGGACTATAGTGGAAAAAGGAAAAAGTTCACATAAAAACTACACAGAAGCTATCTGTGAAACTTCTCTCTGCTCTGTGCATTCAACTAACGGAGTTGAATCTTACTTTTCATTGAGAAGTTCTGAAACACTCTTTCTGTATAAAATGCAAGTGAACATTCAGGGCGCTAAAAGGCCTATAGCGGAAAAATGAATATGTTCAAATAAAAACTACACAGAAGCAATCTGTGCAACTCCTTACTGTTCTGTGCCTTCAACTAACAGAGTTGAACCTTACTTTTGATTGAGCAGTTCTGAAACACCCTTTCTGTAGAAAATGCAGGTGGACATTAAGGGCGCTAAGAGGCCTATGGTGGAAAAATGAATACCTTCAAATAAAAACTACAGAGAATCAAGCTGTGAAACTTCTTACGGTTCTGTTCCTTAAACTAACACAGTTGAACCTTAATTTTGATTGAACAGTTCTGAAACACTCTTTCTGTAGAAAATGCAATGGGACATTCATGGCGCTAAGAGGCCTATAGTGGAAAAGGTATATTTTCAAATAAAAACTGCACAGAAGAAATCTGTGAAACTTCTTTCTGTTCCGTTTATTCAACTTACAGAGTTTAAACTTTCTTTTGATTGAGAAGTTCTGAAACACTCTTTCTGTAGAAAATGCAAGTGCACCTTTGGAGCGCTAAGAGGCATATAGCGGAAAAATTAATAACTTCAAATACAAACTACACAGAAGCATTCTGTGAAACTTCTTTCTATTCTTACCATTCATCTAACAGAGTTGAAACTTACTTTTGATTGAGCACTTCTGAAACACCTTTTCTATAGAAAATGCAATTGGACATTCAGGGAGCTAAGAGGCCTATAGTGGAAAATGGAATATTTTCAAATAAAAACTGCACAGAAGCAATCTGCAAAACTTCTTACTGTTCTGTGTATTCAACTAACATAGTTGAACGGTAGTTTTTATTGAGCAGTTCTGAAACACTCTTTCTGGAGAAAATGCAAGTGGACATTCAGGGCGCTGAGAGGCCTATAGTGGGAAAAGGAATATCTTCAAATAAAAACCACACAGAAGCAATCTGTGAAACTTCTTACGGTTCTGTGCATCCAACTAACAGGGTTGAACCTTAGTCATTATTGAGCAGTTCTGAATCTCTCTTTCTGTAGAATATGCAAGTGAACATTCAGGGTGCTAAGAGGCCTATAGCGGAAAAATGAATATGTTCAAATAAAAACTACACAGAGGCAATCTTTGAAACTTCTTACTGTTCTGTGCATTCAACTAACAGAGTTGAACCTTAGTTTATATTGAGCAGTTATGAAACACTCTTTCTGCAGAAAATGCAAGTGTACATTCAGGGTGCTAAGAGGCCTATAGTGGAAAAAGGAATAAGTTCAAATAAAAACTACAGAGAAGATATCTGTGAAACTTCTCTCTGTTCTGTGCATTCAACTAACAGAGTTGAACCTTAGTTTTGATTGAGCAGTTCTGAAACACTCTTTCTGTAGAAAATGCAAGTGGACATTCATGGCGCTAAGAGGACCATAGTAGAAAAATTAATATCTTCTAACAAAAACTACACAGAAGCAATCTGTGAAACATCTTTCTGTTCTGTGCATTCAACTAACAGAGTTGAACCTTACTTTTGATTGAGCAGTTCTGCAACTCCGTTTCTGTAGAAAATGCATGTGGACCTTCGGAGCGCTAAGAGGCCTATAGCGGAAAAAGTAATATCTTCAAATAAAAACTACACAGAAGAATTCTGTGAAACTATTTTCTGTTCTGTGCATTCAACTAACAGAGTTTAACCTCACTTTTGATTGAGTAGTACTGAAACTCTCTTTCTATAGAAAATGCAATTGGACATTCAGGGCGCTAAGAGGCCAATAATGGAAAAGTTATATTTTCAAATAAAAACTGCACAGAAGAAGTCTGTGAAACTTCTTACCGTTCTGTGCATTCAACTAACAAAGTTGTACCTCAGTTTCGATTGAGCAGTTCTGAAACACTCTTTCTGTAGAAAATACAAGTGGACATTCAGGGCGCTAAGAGGATTATAGTGGAAAAAGGAAAAAGTTCAAATAAAAACTACACAGAAACTATCTGTGAAACTTCTGTCTGTTCTGTGCATTCAACTAACGGAGTTGAACCTTACTGTTGATTGAGAAGTTCTGAAACATTCTTTCTGTAGAAAATGCAATTGGACCTTCGGAGCGCTAAGAGGCCTATAGCGGAAAAAGTGATATCTTCAAATACGAACTACACAGAAGCATTCTGTGAAACTTCTTTCTGTTCTTTGCATTCATCTAACAGAGTTGAACCTTACTTTTGATTGAGCACTTCTGAAAGACCCTTTCTATAGAAAATGCAATTGGACATTCAGGGAGCTAAGAGGCCTATAGTGGAAAAACGAATATTTTCAAATAAAAACTGCACAGAAGCAATCTGCGAAACTTCTTACTGTTCTGTGCATTCAACTAACATAGTTGAACGGTAGTTTTTATTGAGCAGTTCTGAAACACTCTTTCTGTGGAAAACGCAAGTGGACATTCATGGCGCTGAGAGGCCTATAGTGGGAAAAGGAATATCTTCAAATAAAAACCACACAGAAGCAATCTGCGAAACTTCTTACGGTTTTGTGCATTCAACTAACAGAGTTGAACCTTAGTTATTATTGAGCAGTTCTGAAACACTCTTTCTATAGAAAATGCAAGTGAACATTCAGGGTGCTAAGAGGCCTATAGCAGAAAAATGAATATGTTCAAATAAAACCGACACAGAAACAATCTGTGAAACTTCTTTCTATTCTGTGCATTCAACTAACAGAGTTGAACCTTAGTTTATATTGAGCAGTTATGAAACACTCTTTCTGCAGAAAATGCAAGTGAACATTCAGGGTGCTAAGAGGCTTATAGTGGAAAAAGGAATAAGTTCAAATAAAAACTACAGAGAAGATATCTGTGAAACTTCTCTCTGTTCTGTGCATTCAACTAACAGAGTTGAACCTTAGTTTTGATTGAGCAGTTCTGAAACACTCTTTCTGTAGAAAATGCAAGTGGACATTCATGGCGCTAAGAGGACCATAGTAGAAAAATTAATATCTTCTAACAAAAACTACACAGAAGCAATCTGTGAAACATCTTTCTGTTCTGTGCATTCAACTAACAGAGTTGAACCTTACTTTTGATTGAGCAGTTCTGAAACTCCTTTTCTGTAGAAAATGCATGTGGACATTCGGAGCGCTAAGAGGCCTATAGCGGAAAAAGTAATATCTTCAAATAAAAACTACACAGAAGAATTCTGTGAAACTATTTTCTGTTCTGTGCATTCAACTAACAGAGTTTAACCTCACTTTTGATTGAGTAGTACTGAAACTCTCTTTCTATAGAAAATGCAATTGGACATTCAGGGCGCTAAGAGGCCAATAATGGAAAAGTTATATTTTCAAATAAAAACTGCACAGAAGAAGTCTGTGAAACTTCTTACTGTTCTGTGCATTCAACTAACAAAGTTGTACCTCAGTTTCGATTGAGCAGTTCTGAAACACTCTTTCTGTAGAAAATACAAGTGGACATTCAGGGCGCTAAGAGGATTATAGTGGAAAAAGGAAAAAGTTCAAATAAAAACTACACAGAAACTATCTGTGAAACTTCTGTCTGTTCTGTGCATTCAACTAACGGAGTTGAACCTTACTGTTGATTGAGAAGTTCTGAAACATTCTTTCTGTAGAAAATGCAATTGGACCTTCGGAGCGCTAAGAGGCCTATAGCGGAAAAAGTGATATCTTCAAATACGAACTACACAGAAGCATTCTGTGAAACTTCTTTCTGTTCTTTGCATTCATCTAACAGAGTTGAACCTTACTTTTGATTGAGCACTTCTGAAAGACCCTTTCTATAGAAAATGCAATTGGACATTCAGGGAGCTAAGAGGCCTATAGTGGAAAAACGAATATTTTCAAATAAAAACTGCACAGAAGCAATCTGCGAAACTTCTTACTGTTCTGTGCATTCAACTAACATAGTTGAACGGTAGTTTTTATTGAGCAGTTCTGAAACACTCTTTCTGTGGAAAACGCAAGTGGACATTCATGGCGCTGAGAGGCCTATAGTGGGAAAAGGAATATCTTCAAATAAAAACCACACAGAAGCAATCTGCGAAACTTCTTACGGTTTTGTGCATTCAACTAACAGAGTTGAACCTTAGTTATTATTGAGCAGTTCTGAAACACTCTTTCTATAGAAAATGCAAGTGAACATTCAGGGTGCTAAGAGGCCTATAGCAGAAAAATGAATATGTTCAAATAAAACCGACACAGAAACAATCTGTGAAACTTCTTTCTATTCTGTGCATTCAACTAACAGAGTTGAACCTTAGTTTATATTGAGCAGTTATGAAACACTCTTTCTGCAGAAAATGCAAGTGAACATTCAGGGTGCTAAGAGGCTTATAGTGGAAAAAGGAATAAGTTCAAATAAAAACTACAGAGAAGATATCTGTGAAACTTCTCTCTGTTCTGTGCATTCAACTAACAGAGTTGAACCTTAGTTTTGATTGAGCAGTTCTGAAACACTCTTTCTGTAGAAAATGCAAGTGGACATTCATGGCGCTAAGAGGACCATAGTAGAAAAATTAATATCTTCTAACAAAAACTACACAGAAGCAATCTGTGAAACATCTTTCTGTTCTGTGCATTCAACTAACAGAGTTGAACCTTACTTTTGATTGAGCAGTTCTGAAACTCCTTTTCTGTAGAAAATGCATGTGGACATTCGGAGCGCTAAGAGGCCTATAGCGGAAAAAGTAATATCTTCAAATAAAAACTACACAGAAGAATTCTGTGAAACTATTTTCTGTTCTGTGCATTCAACTAACAGAGTTTAACCTCACTTTTGATTGAGTAGTACTGAAACTCTCTTTCTATAGAAAATGCAATTGGACATTCAGGGCGCTAAGAGGCCAATAATGGAAAAGTTATATTTTCAAATAAAAACTGCACAGAAGAAATCTGTGAAACTTCTTACCGTTCTGTGCATTCAACTAACAGAGTTGAACCTCAGTTTTGATTGAGCAGTTCTGAAACACTCTTTCTGTAGAAAATACAAGTGGACATTCAGGGCGCTAAGAGGATTATAGTGGAAAAAGGAAAAAGTTCACATAAAAACTACACAGAAGCTATCTGTGAAACTTCTGTCTGTTCTGTGCATTCAACTAACGGAGTTGAACCTTACTGTTGATTGAGAAGTTCTGAAACATTCTTTCTGTAGAAAATGCAATTGGACCTTCGGAGCGCTAAGAGGCCTATAGCGGAAAAAGTGATATCTTCAAATACGAACTACACAGAAGCATTCTGTGAAACTTCTTTCTGTTCTTTGCATTCATCTAACAGAGTTGAACCTTACTTTTGATTGAGCACTTCTGAAAGAGCCTTTCTATAGAAAATGCAATTGGACATTCAGGGAGCTAAGAGGCCTATAGTGGAAAAACGAATATTTTCAAATAAAAACTGCACAGAAGCAATCTGCGAAACTTCTTACTGTTCTGTGCATTCAACTAACATAGTTGAACGGTAGTTTTTATTGAGCAGTTCTGAAACACTCTTTCTGTGGAAAACGCAAGTGGACATTCATGGCGCTGAGAGGCCTATAGTTGGAAAAGTAATATCTTCAATTAAAAACCACACAGAAGCAATCTGCGAAACTTCTTACTGTTTTGTGCATTCAACTAACGGAGTTGAACCTTAGTTATTATTGAGCAGTTCTGAAACACTCTTTCTATAGAAAATGCAAGTGAACATTCAGGGTGCTAAGAGGCCTATAGCAGAAAAATGAATATGTTCAAATAAAAACGACACAGAAACAATCTGTGAAACTTCTTACTATTCTGTGCATTCAACTAACAGAGTTGAACCTTAGTTTATATTGAGCAGTTATGAAACACTCTTTCTGCAGAAAATGCAAGTGAACATTCAGGGTGCTAAGAGGCCTATAGTTGAAAAAGGTATATGTTCAAATAAAAACTACACAGAAGCAATCTGTGAAACTTCTTTCTGTTCTGTGCATTCAACTAACAGAGTTTAACCTCACTTTTGATTGAGTAGTACTGAAACTCTCTTTCTATAGAAAATGCAATTGGACATTCAGGGCGCTAAGAGGCCAATAATGGAAAAGGAATATTTTCAAATAAAAACTGCACAGAAGAAGTCTGTGAAACTTCTTACCGTTCTGTGCATTCAACTGACAGAGTTGAACCTCAGTTTTGATTGAGCAGTTCTGAAACACTCTTTCTGTAGAAAATACAAGTGGACATTCAGGGCGCTAAGAAGACTATAGTGGAAAAAGGAAAAAGTTCACATAAAAACTACACAGAAGCTATCTGTGAAACTTCTCTCTGTTCTGTGCATTCAACTAACGGAGTTGAACCTTACTTTTGATTGAGAAGTTCTGAAACACTCTTTCTGTAGAAAATGCAAGTGGACATTCAGGGCGCTGAGAGGCCTATAGTGGGAAAAGGAATAACTTCAAATAAAAACCACACAGAAGCAATCTTTGAAACTTCTTACTGTTCTGTGAATTCAACTAAGAGAGTTGAATCTTAGTTATTATTGAGCAGTTCTGAAACACTCTTTCTGTAAAAAATGCAACTGAACATTCAGGACGCTAAGAGGCCTATAGCGGAAAAATCAATATGTTCAAATAAAAACTACACAGAAGCAATCTGTGAAACGTCTTACTGTTCTGTGCATTCAACTAACAGAGTTGAACCTTAGTTTATATTGAGCAGTTATGAAACACTCTTTCTGCAGAAAATGCACGTGAACATTCAGGGCGCTAAGAGGCCTATAGTTGAAAAAGGTATATGTTCAAGTAGAAACTACAAAGAAGCTATCTGTGAAACTTCTTACAGTTCTGTGCATTCAAATAACAGAGTTCAGCCTTACTTTTGATTGAGCAGTTCTGAAAAACCCTTTCTGTAGGAAATGCAAGTGGACATTCAGGGCGCTAAGAGGCCTATAGTGGAAAAAGGAATACCTTCAAATTAAAACTACACAGAAGCAAACTGTGAAACTTCTTACTGTTCTGTGCATTCAACTAACAGAGTTGAACCTTAGTTTATAATGAGCAGTTATGAAACACTCTTTCTGCAGAAAATGCAAGTGAACATTCAGGGCGCTAAGAGGCCTATAGTTGAAAAAGGAATAAGTTCAAATAAAAACTACACAGAAGATATCTGAGAAACTTCTCTCTGTTCTGTGCATTCAACTAAAAGAGTTCAGCCTTACTTTTGATTGAGCAGTTCTGAAACACTCTTTCTGTAGAAAATGCAAGTGGACATTCAGAGCGCTGAGAGGCCTATAGTGGGAAAAGGAATATCTTCAAATAAAAACTACACAGAAGCAGTCTGTGAAACTTCTTACGGTTCTTTTCTATAAACAAACACTGTTGAACCTTAATTTTTATTCAAGAGTTCTGAAACACTCTTTCAGTAGAAAATGAAAGTGGACATTCATGGCGCTAAGCGGCCTATAGTGGAAAAGGGAATATTTTCAAACAAAAACTACAAAGAAGCAATCTGTGAAACTTCTTTCTGTTCTGTCCATTCAACTAACAGGGTTGAACCATAGTTTTGATAGAGCAGTTCTGAAACACTCTTTCTGTAGAAAATACAAGGGGATATTCAGGGCGCTAAGAGGCCTGTAGTTGAAAAAGGAATAAGTTCAAAGAAAAACCACACAGAAGATATCTGTGAAACTTCTCTCTGTTCTGTGCATTCAACTAACCGAGTTGAACCTGAGGTTTGATTGAGCAGATCTGCAACATTCTTTCTGTAGAAAATGCAAGTGGACATTCATGGCGCTAAGAGGCCCATAGTAGAAAAAGGAATATCTTCAATCAAAATCTACACAGAAGCAATCTGTGAAACTTCTATCTATTCTGTGCATTCAACTAACAGAGTTGAACCTTACTTTTGATTGAGCAGTTCTGAAACACACTTTCTGTAGAAAATGCAAGTGGACCTTCGGAGCGCTAAGAGGCCGACATCAGAAAAAGTAATATCTTCAAATAAAAACTACACAGAAGCATTCCGTGAAACTTCATTCTGTTCTGTGCATTGAACTAACAGAATTTAACCTTACTTTTATTGAGCAGTTCTGAAACACTCTTTCTGTAGAAAATGCAATTGGACATTCGGGGCGCTAAGAGGCCTACTGTGGAAAAGGAATATTTTCAAATAAAAACTGCACAGAAGAAATCTGTGAAACTTCTTACTGTTCTGTGCATTGAACTAACAGAGTTGAACCTCACTTTTGATTGAGCATTTCTGAAACACTCTTTGTATAGAAAATTCAATTGTACATTCAGGGAGCTAAGGGGCCTGTAGTGGAAAAAGGAATATTTTCAAATAGAAACTGTACAAAATCAATCTGCGAAACTTCTTTCTGTTCTGTGCATTCAACTAACAGAGTTGAACGGTAGTTTTTAATGAGCAGTTCTGAAACACTCTTTCTGTAGAAAATGCAAGTGGACATTCAGAGCGCTGAGAGGCCTATAGTGGGAAAAGGAATATCTTCAAATAAAAACTACACAGAAGCAGTCTGTGAAACTTCTTACGGTTCTTTTCTATAAACAAACACTGTTGAACCTTAATTTTTATTCAAGAGTTCTGAAACACTCTTTCAGTAGAAAATGAAAGTGGACATTCATGGCGCTAAGCGGCCTATAGTGGAAAAGGGAATATTTTCAAACAAAAACTACAAAGAAGCAATCTGTGAAACTTCTTTCTGTTCTGTCCATTCAACTAACAGGGTTGAACCATAGTTTTGATAGAGCAGTTCTGAAACACTCTTTCTGTAGAAAATACAAGGGGATATTCAGGGCGCTAAGAGGCCTGTAGTTGAAAAAGGAATAAGTTCAAAGAAAAACCACACAGAAGATATCTGTGAAACTTCTCTCTGTTCTGTGCATTCAACTAACCGAGTTGAACCTGAGGTTTGATTGAGCAGATCTGCAACATTCTTTCTGTAGAAAATGCAAGTGGACATTCATGGCGCTGAGAGGCCCAGAGTAGAAAAAGGAATATCTTCAAACAAAAACTACACAGAAGCAATCTGTGAAACTTCTTTCTGTTCTGTGCATTCAACTAACATAGTTGAACGGTAGTTTTTATTGGGCAGTTCTGAAACTCTCTTTCTGTAGAAAATGCAAGTGGACATTCAGGGCGCTAAGAGGCCTATGGTGGAAAAAGGAACACCTTCAAATAAAAACTACACAGAAGCAATCTGTGAAACTTCTTACGGTTCTGTTCTTTAAACTAACACAGTTGAAAATTAATTTTGATTGAACAGTTCTGAAACACTCTTTCTGTAGAAAATGCAAGCGGACATTCATGGCGCTAAGAGGACAATAGTGGAAAAGGGAATATCTTCAAACAAAAACTACACAGAAGCAACCTGTGAAACTTCTTTCTGTTCTGTGCATTCAACTAACAGGGTTGAACCTCAGTTTTCATTGAGCAGTTCTGAAACACTCTTTCTGTAGAAAATACAAGTGGACATTCAGGGCGCTAAGAGGCCTATGGTGGAAAAAGTAATAAGTTCAAATAAAAACTACACAGAAGATATCTGTGAAACTTCTCTCTGTTCTGTGCATTCAACTAACAGAGTTGAACCTTAGTTTTGATTGGGCAGTTCTGAAACACTCTTTCTGTAGAAAATGCAAGTGGACATTCATGGCGCTAAGAGGCCCATAGTAGAAAAAGGAATATCTTCAAACAAAAACTACACAGAAGCAATCTGTGAAACTTCTTTCTGTTCTGTGCATTCAACTAACAGATTTGAACCTTACTTTTGATTGAACAGTTCTGAAACACTCTTTCTGTAGAAAATGCAAGTGGACATTCATGGCGCTAAGAGGCCCATAGTACAAAAAGTAATATCTTCAAACAAAAACTACACAGAAGCAATCTGTGAAACTTCTTTCTGTTCTGTGCATTCAAATAACAGAGTTGAACCTTACTTTTGATTGAGCAGTTCTGAAACAGTCTTTCTTTAGAAAATGCATGTCGACCTTCGGAGCGCTAAGAGGCTTACAGCGGAAAAAGAAATATCTTGAAATAAAAACTACACAGACTCATTCTGTGAAACTTCTTTCTGTTCTGTGCATTCAACTAACAGAGTTTAACCTTACTTTTGATTGAGCAGTTCTGAAACACTCTTTCTGTCCAAAATGCAATTCGACTTTCAGGGCGCTAAGAGGCCTACAGTGGAAAAGGAATATTTTCAAATAAAAACCGCACAGAAGAAATCTGCGAAACTTCTTACTGTTCTGTGCATTCAACTAACAGAGTTGAACCTTAGTTATTATTGAGCAGTTCTGAAACACTCTTTCTGTAGAAAATGCAAGTGAACATTCAGGGCGATCAGAGGCCTGTAGCGGAAAAATGAATATGTTCATATAAAAACTACACAGAAGCAATCTGTGAAACTTCTTACTGTTCTGTGCATTCAACTAACAGAGTTGAACCTTAGTTTATATTGAGCAGTTATGAAACACTCTTTCTGCAAAAAATGCAAGTGAACATTCAGGGCGCTTAAAGGCCTATAGTTGAGAAAGGTATATGTTCAAATAAAAACTACAAAGAAGCTATCTGTGAAACTTCTTACAGTTCTGTGCATTCAACTGACAGTGTTCAACCTTAATTTTGATTGAGCAGTTCTGAAACACCCTTTCTGTAGAAAATGCAAGAGGACATTCAGGGCGCTAAGAGACCTGTGGTGGAAAAAGGAACACCTTCAAATAAAAATTACACAGAGGCAATCTGTGAAACTTCTTACGGTTCTCTTCTTTAAACTAACACAGTTGAACCTTAATTTTGATTGAACAGTTCTGAAACACTCTTTCTGTAGAAAATGCAAGTGGACATTCATGGCGCTAAGAGGCCTATAGTGGAAAAGGTAATATCTTCAAACAAAAACTACAAAGAAGCAATCTTTGAAATTTCTTTCTGTTCTGTGCATTCAACTAACAGAGTTGAACCTTAGTTTTGATTGAGCAGTTCTGAAACACTCTTTCTGTAGAAAATGCAAGTGGACATTCATGGCGCTAAGAGGACCATAGTAGAAAAAGTAATATCATCAAACAAAAACTACAAAGAAGCAATCTCTGAAACTTCATTCTGTTCTGTTCATTCAACTAACAGAGTTCAACCTTACTTTTCATTGAGCAGTTCTGAAACACTCTTTCTGTAGAAAATGCAAGTGGACCTTCGGAGCGCTAAGAGGCCTATAGCGGAAAAAGTAATAACTTCAAATAAAAACTACACAGAAGCATTCTGTGAAACTTCATTCTGTTCTGTGCATTCAACTAACAGTGTTTAACCTTAGTTTTGATTGAGCAGTTCTGAAACACTCTTTCTGTAGAAAATGCAATTGGACATTCAGGGCGCTAAAAGCCTATAGTGGAAAAGGAATATTTTCAAATAAAAACCGCACAGAAGAAATCTGTGAAACTTCTTACTGTTCTGTGCATACAACTAACAGGGTTGAACCTCAGTTTTGATTGAGCAGTTCTGAAACTCTCTTTCTGTAGAAAATACAAGTGGACATTCAGGGCGCTAAGAGGCCTGTAGTGGAAAAAGGAATAAGTTCAAATAAAAACTACACAGAAGATATCTGTGAAACTTCTCTCTGTTCTGTGCATTCAACTAACAGAGTTGAACCTTAGTTTTGATTGAGTAGTTCTGAAACACTCTTTCTGTAGAAAATGGAAGTGGACATCCATGGCGCTAAGAGGCCCAGAGTAGAAAAAGGAATATTTTCAAACAAAAACTACACAGAAGCAATCTGTGAAACTTCTTTCTGTTCTGTGCATTCAACTAACAGAGTTGAACCTTACTTTTGATTGAGCAGTTCTGAAACACACTTTCTGTAGAAAATGCAAGTGGACTTTCAGAGCGCTAAGAGGACTATAGCGGAAAAAGTAATATCTTCAAATAAAAACTACACAGAAGCATTCTGTGAAACTTCTTTCTGTTCTGTGCATTCAACTAACAGAGTTTAACCTTACTTTTGATTGAGCAGTTCTGAAACACTCTTTCTGTAAAAAATGCAATTCGACATTCAGGGCGCTAAGAGGCCTATAGCGGAAAAGGAATATTTTCAAATAAAAACTGCACAGAAGAAATCTGTGAAACTTCTTACTGTTCTGTGCATTCAACTAACAGAGTTGAACCTTAGTTTATATTGAGCAGTTATGAAACACTCTTTCTGCAGAAAATGCAAGTGGACATTCAGGGTGCTAAGAGGCCTATGGTTGAAAATGGTATATGTTCAAATAAAAACTACAAAGAAGCTATCTGTGAAACTTCTTACAGTTCTGTGCATTCAACTAACAGAGTTCAACCTTACTTTTGAATGAGCAGTTCTGAAACACCCTTTCTGTAGAAAATACAAATGGACATTCAGGGCTCTAAGAGGACTATAGGGGAAAAAGGAAAATTTTCACATAAAAACTACACAGAAGCTATCTGTGAAACATCTCTCTGTTCTGTGAATTCAACTAACAGAGTTGAACCTCAGTTTTGATTGAGAAGTTCTGAAACACTCCTTCTGTAGAAAATACAAGTTGACAATCAGGGAGCTAAGAGGACTATAGTGGAAAAAAGAAAATGTTAACATACAAACTACACAGAATCTATCTGTGAAACTACTCTCTGTTCTGTGCACTCAACTAACGGAGTTGAACCGTACTTTTGATTGAGAAGTTCTGAAACACTCTTAGTGTAGAAAATGCAAGTGGACCTTCGGAGCGCATAGAGGCCAATAGAGGAAAAAGTAATACCTTCAAATACAAACTACACGGAAGCATTCTGCGAAACTTCTTTCTGTTCTTTGCATTCATCTAACAGAGTTGAACCTTACTTTTGATTGAGCACTTCTGAAACACCCTTTCTATAGAAAATGCAATTGGACATTCAGGGAGCTAAGAGGCCTATACTGGAAAAAGTAATATTTTCAAATAAAAACTGCACAGAAGCAATCTGCGAAACTTCTTACTGTTCTGTGCATTCAACTAACATAGTTGAACGGTAGTTTTTATTGGGCAGTTCTGAAACTCTCTTTCTGTAGAAAATGCAAGTGGACATTCAGGGCGCTAAGAGGCCTATGGTGGAAAAAGGAACACCTTCAAATAAAAACTACACAGAAGCAATCTGTGAAACTTCTTACGGTTCTGTTCTTTAAACTAACACAGTTGAAACTTAATTTTGATTGAACAGTTCTGAAACACTCTTTCTGTAGAAAATGCAAGTGGACATTCTAGGCGCTAAGAGGCCTATAGCGGAAAAAGTAATACATTCAAATACAAAATACACAGAAGCATTCTGTGAAACTTCTTTCTGTTCTTTGCATTCATCTAACAGAGTTGAACCTTACTTTTGATTGAGCACTTCTGAAACACACTTTCTATAGAAAATGCAATTGGACATTCAGGGATCTAAGAGGCCTATAGTGGAAAAAGGAGTATTTTCAAATAAAAACTGCACAGAGGCAATCTGCGAAACTTCTTACTGTTCTGTGCATTCAACTAACAGAGTTGAACCTTAGTTATTACTGAGCAGTTCTGAAAACACTCT
>NW_022097984.1:0-18231 GCF_006542625.1 Nomascus leucogenys
AAATAAAAACTACACAGAAGCAATCTGTGAAACTTCTTACTGTTCTGTTCATTCAACTAACAGTTGAACCTTAGTTTTGATTGAGCAGTTCTGAAACACTCTTTCTGTAGAAAATGCAAGTGGACATTCAGGGCGCTAAGAGGCCTATAGTGGGAAAAAGGAATATTCAAATAAAAACTACACAGAAGCAATCTGTGAAACTTCTTACTGTTCTGTGCATTCAACTAACAGAGTTGAACCTTAGTTTTATTGAGCAGTTCTGAAACACTCTTTCTGTAGAAAATGCAAGTGGAATTCAGGGCGCTAAGAGGCCTATATGGAAAAAGGAATATTTCAAATAAAAACTACACAGAAGCAATCTGTGAAACTTCTTACTGTTCTGTGCATTCAACTAACAGAGTTGAACCTTAGTTTTGATTGAGCAGTTCTGAAACACTCTTTCTGTAGAAAATGCAAGTGGACATTCAGGGCGCTAAGAGGCCTATAGTGGAAAAAGGAATATTCAAATAAAAACTACAGAAGCATCTGTGAAACTTCTTGTTCTGTGCATTCAACTAACAGAGTTGAACCTTACTTTTGATTGAGCAGTTCTGAAACACTCTTTCTGTAGAAAATGCAAGTGGACATTCAGGGGCGCTAAGAGGCCTATAGGGAAAAAGTAATACCTTCAAATAAAAACTACACAGAAGCATTCTGTGAAACTTCTTTCTGTTCTGTGCATTCAACTAACAGAGTTGAACCTTACTTTTGATTGAGCAGTTCTGAAACACTCTTTCTGTAGAAAATGCAAGTGGACATTCAGGGCGCTAAGAGGCCTATAGTGGAAAAAGGAATATTCAAATAAAAACTACACAGAAGCATCTGTGAAACTTCTTTTGTTCTGTGCATTCAACTAACAGAGTTGAACCTTACTTTTGATTGAGCAGTTCTGAAACACCTTTCTGTAGAAAATGCAAGTGGACATTCAGGGCGCTAAGAGGCCTATAGTGGAAAAGGAATATTTCAAATAAAAACTACACAGAAGCATCTGTGAAACTTCTTTACTGTTCTGTGCATTCAACTAACGAGTTGAACCTTAGTTTTGATTGAGCAGTTCTGAAACACTCTTTCTGTAGAAAATGCAAGTGGACATTCAGGGCGCTAAGAGGCCTATAGTGGAAAAAGGAATATTTCAAATAAAAACTACACAGAAGCATCTGTGAAACTTCTTCTGTTCTGTGCATTCAACTAACAGAGTTGAACCTTACTTTTGATTGAGCAGTTCTGAAACACTCTTTCTGTAGAAAATGCAAGTGGACATTCAGGGCGCTAAGAGGCCTATAGTGGAAAAAGGAATATTTCAAATAAAAACTACAGAAGCATCTGTGAAACTTCTTACTGTTCTGTGCATTCAACTAACAGAGTTGAACCTTAGTTTTGATTGAGCAGTTCTGAAACACTCTTTCTGTAGAAAATGCAAGTGGACATTCAGGGCGCTAAGAGGCCTATAGTGGAAAAAGGAATATTCAAATAAAAACTACACAGAAGCAATCTGTGAAACTTCTTACTGTTCTGTTCATTCAACTAACAGAGTTGAACCTTAGTTTTATTGAGCAGTTCTGAAACACTCTTTCTGTAGAAAATGCAAGTGGACATTCAGGGCGCTAAGAGGCCTATAGTGGAAAAAGGAATATTCAAATAAAAACTACAGAAGCAATCTGTGAAACTTCTTACTGTTCTGTGCATTCAACTAACAGAGTTGAACCTTAGTTTTGATTGAGCAGTTCTGAAACACTCTTTCTGTAGAAAATGCAAGTGGACATTCAGGGCGCTAAGAGGCCTATAGTGGAAAAAGGAATATCTTCAAATAAAAACTACACAGAAGCAATCTGTGAAACTTCTTACTGTTCTGTGCATTCAACTAACAGAGTTGAACCTTAGTTTTGATTGAGCAGTTCTGAAACACTCTTTCTGTAGAAAATGCAAGTGGACATTCAGGGCGCTAAGAGGCCTATAGTGGAAAAAGGAATATTCAAATAAAAACTACACAGAAGCATCTGTGAAACTTCTTTCTGTTCTGTGCATTCAAAACAGAGTTGAACCTTACTTTTGATTGAGCAGTTCTGAAACACTCTTTCTGTAGAAAATGCAAGTGGACATTCAGGGCGCTAAGAGGCCTATAGGGAAAAAGGAATATTCAAATAAAAACTACACAGAAGCATCTGTGAAACTTCTTACTGTTCTGTGCATTCAACTAACAGAGTTGAACCTTACTTTTGATTGAGCAGTTCTGAAACACCTCTTTCTGTAGAAAATGCAAGTGGACATTCAGGGCGCTAAGAGGCCTATAGTGGAAAAAGGAATATTTCAAATAAAAACTACACAGAAGCATCTGTGAAACTTCTTACTGTTCTGTGCATTCAACTAACAGAGTTGAACCTTACTTTTGATTGAGCAGTTCTGAAACACCCTTTCTGTAGAAAATGCAAGTGGACATTCAGGGCGCTAAGAGGCCTATAGTGGAAAAAGGAATATTTCAAATAAAAACTACACAGAAGCAATCTGTGAAACTTCTTACTGTTCTGTGCATTCAACTAACAGTTGAACCTTACTTTTGATTGAGCAGTTCTGAAACACTCTTTCTGTAGAAAATGCAAGTGGACATTCAGGGCGCTAAGAGGCCTATAGTGGAAAAAGGAATATTCAAATAAAAACTACACAGAAGCATCTGTGAAACTTCTTCTGTTCTGTGCATTCAACTAACAGAGTTGAACCTTACTTTTGATTGAGCAGTTCTGAAACACTCTTTCTGTAGAAAATGCAAGTGGACATTCAGGGCGCTAAGAGGCCTATAGTGGAAAAAGGAATATTTCAAATAAAAACTCACAGAAGCAATCTGTGAAACTTCTTACTGTTCTGTGCATTCAACTAACAGAGTTGAACCTTAGTTTTGATTGAGCAGTTCTGAAACACTCTTTCTGTAGAAAATGCAAGTGGACATTCAGGGCGCTAAGAGGCCTATAGTGGAAAAAGGAATATTCAAATAAAAACTACAGAAGCAATCTGTGAAACTTCTTACTGTTCTGTGCATTCAACTAACGAGTTGAACCTTAGTTTTATTGAGCAGTTCTGAAACACTCTTTCTGTAGAAAATGCAAGTGGACATTCAGGGCGCTAAGAGGCCTATAGTGGAAAAAGGAATAAATTCAAATAAAAACTACACAGAAGCAATCTGTGAAACTTCTTACTGTTCTGTGCATTCAACTAACAGAGTTGAACCTTAGTTTATATTGAGCAGTTCTGAAACACTCTTTCTGTAGAAAATGCAAGTGGACATTCAGGGCGCTAAGAGGCCTATAGTGGAAAAAGGAATATGTTCAAATAAAAACTACACAGAAGCAATCTGTGAAACTTCTTACTGTTCTGTGCATTCAACTAACAGAGTTGAACCTTAGTTTTGATTGAGCAGTTCTGAAACACTCTTTCTGTAGAAAATGCAAGTGGACATTCAGGGCGCTAAGAGGCCTATAGTGGAAAAAGGAATATTTCAAATAAAAACTACACAGAAGCATCTGTGAAACTTCTTACTGTTCTGTGCATTCAACTAACAGAGTTGAACCTTACTTTTGATTGAGCAGTTCTGAAACACTCTTTCTGTAGAAAATGCAAGTGGACATTCAGGGCGCTAAGAGGCCTATAGGGAAAAGTAATATTCAAATAAAAACTACAGAAGCAATCTGTGAAACTTCTTTCTGTTCTGTGCATTCAACTAACAGAGTTGAACCTTACTTTTGATTGAGCAGTTCTGAAACACTCTTTCTGTAGAAAATGCAAGTGGACATTCAGGGCGCTAAGAGGCCTATAGTGGAAAAAGGAATATTTCAAATAAAAACTACAGAAGCATCTGTGAAACTTCTTACTGTTCTGTGCATTCAACTAACAGAGTTGAACCTTACTTTTGATTGAGCAGTTCTGAAACACCTTTCTGTAGAAAATGCAAGTGGACATTCAGGGCGCTAAGAGGCCTATAGTGGAAAAAGGAATATTCAAATAAAAACTACACAGAAGCATCTGTGAAACTTCTTACTGTTCTGTGCATTCAACTAACAGAGTTGAACCTTACTTTTGATTGAGCAGTTCTGAAACACTCTTTCTGTAGAAAATGCAAGTGGAATTCAGGGCGCTAAGAGGCCTATAGTGGAAAAAGTATTCAAATAAAAACTACACAGAAGCATCTGTGAAACTTCTTTCTGTTCTGTGCATTCAACTAACAGAGTTGAACCTTACTTTTGATTGAGCAGTTCTGAAACACTCTTTCTGTAGAAAATGCAAGTGGACATTCAGGGCGCTAAGAGGCCTATAGTGGAAAAGGAATATTTCAAATAAAAACTCACAGAAGCAATCTGTGAAACTTCTTACTGTTCTGTGCATTCAACTAACAGAGTTGAACCTTAGTTTTGATTGAGCAGTTCTGAAACACTCTTTCTGTAGAAAATGCAAGTGGACATTCAGGGCGCTAAGAGGCCTATAGTGGAAAAAATATTTCAAATAAAAACTACACAGAAGCAATCTGTGAAACTTCTTACTGTTCTGTGCATTCAACTAACAGAGTTGAACCTTAGTTTTGATTGAGCAGTTCTGAAACACTCTTTCTGTAGAAAATGCAAGTGGAATTCAGGGCGCTAAGAGGCCTATAGTGAAAAAGGAATATTCAAATAAAAACTACACAGAAGCATCTGTGAAACTTCTTACTGTTCTGTGCATTCAACTAACAGAGTTGAACCTTAGTTTTGATTGAGCAGTTCTGAAACACTCTTTCTGTAGAAAATGCAAGTGGACATTCAGGGCGCTAAGAGGCCTATAGTGGAAAAAGGATATTCAAATAAAAACTCACAGAAGCATCTGTGAAACTTCTTACTGTTCTGTGCATTCAACTAACAGAGTTGAACCTTACTTTTGATTGAGCAGTTCTGAAACACTCTTTCTGTAGAAAATGCAAGTGGACATTCAGGGCGCTAAGAGGCCTATAGTGGAAAAAGGAATATTCAAATAAAAACTACACAGAAGCAATCTGTGAAACTTTTTACTGTTCTGTGCATTCAACTAACAGAGTTCAACCTTACTTTTGATTGAGCAGTTCTGAAACACCCTTTCTGTAGAAAATGCAAGTGGACATTCAGGGCGCTAAGAGGCCTATAGTGGAAAAAGGAATATTCAAATAAAAACTACACAGAAGCATCTGTGAAACTTCTTACTGTTCTGTGCATTCAACTAACAGAGTTGAACCTTACTTTTGATTGAGCAGTTCTGAAACACTCTTTCTGTAGAAAATGCAAGTGGACATTCAGGGCGCTAAGAGGCCTATAGTGGAAAAAGGAATATCTTCAAATAAAAACTACACAGAAGCAATCTGTGAAACTTTTTACTGTTCTGTGCATTCAACTAACAGAGTTGAACCTTACTTTTGATTGAGCAGTTCTGAAACACTCTTTCTGTAGAAAATGCAAGTGGACATTCAGGGCGCTAAGAGGCCTATAGTGGAAAAAGGAATATCTTCAAATAAAAACTACACAGAAGCATCTGTGAAACTTCTTACTGTTCTGTGCATTCAACTAACAGAGTTGAACCTTACTTTTGATTGAGCAGTTCTGAAACACCTTTCTGTAGAAAATGCAAGTGGACATTCAGGGCGCTAAGAGGCCTATAGTGGAAAAAGGAATATTCAAATAAAAACTACAGAAGCATCTGTGAAACTTCTTACTGTTCTGTGCATTCAACTAACAGAGTTGAACCTTACTTTTGATTGAGCAGTTCTGAAACACTCTTTCTGTAGAAAATGCAAGTGGACATTCAGGGCGCTAAGAGGCCTATAGTGGAAAAAAATATTCAAATAAAAACTCACAGAAGCAATCTGTGAAACTTCTTTCTGTTCTTGCATTCAACTAACAGAGTTGAACCTTAGTTTTATTGAGCAGTTCTGAAACACTCTTTCTGTAGAAAATGCAAGTGGACATTCAGGGCGCTAAGAGGCCTATAGTGGAAAAAGGAATATTTCAAATAAAAACTCACAGAAGCAATCTGTGAAACTTCTTACTGTTCTGTGCATTCAACTAACAAGTTGAACCTTAGTTTTATTGAGCAGTTCTGAAACACTCTTTCTGTAGAAAATGCAAGTGGACATTCAGGGCGCTAAGAGGCCTATAGTGGAAAAAGGAATATTTCAAATAAAAACTACACAGAAGCATCTGTGAAACTTCTTACTGTTCTGTGCATTCAACTAACAGAGTTGAACCTTAGTTTATTGAGCAGTTCTGAAACACTCTTTCTGTAGAAAATGCAAGTGGACATTCAGGGCGCTAAGAGGCCTATAGGGAAAAATAATATTTCAAATAAAAACTACACAGAAGCATCTGTGAAACTTCTTACTGTTCTGTGCATTCAACTAACAGAGTTGAACCTTACTTTTGATTGAGCAGTTCTGAAACACTCTTTCTGTAGAAAATGCAAGTGGACATTCAGGGCGCTAAGAGGCCTATAGTGGAAAAAGGAATATTCAAATAAAAACTACAGAAGCAATCTGTGAAACTTCTTACTGTTCTGTGCATTCAACTAACAGAGTTGAACCTTACTTTTGATTGAGCAGTTCTGAAACACTCTTTCTGTAGAAAATGCAAGTGGACATTCAGGGCGCTAAGAGGCCTATAGCGGAAAAATAATATTCAAATAAAAACTACACAGAAGCATCTGTGAAACTTCTTACTGTTCTGTGCATTCAACTAACAGAGTTGAACCTTACTTTTGATTGAGCAGTTCTGAAACACTCTTTCTGTAGAAAATGCAAGTGGACATTCAGGGCGCTAAGAGGCCTATAGTGGAAAAAGGAATATTCAAATAAAAACTACACAGAAGCATCTGTGAAACTTCTTACTGTTCTGTGCATTCAACTAACAGAGTTGAACCTTACTTTTGATTGAGCAGTTCTGAAACACTCTTTCTGTAGAAAATGCAAGTGGACATTCAGGGCGCTAAGAGGCCTATAGTGGAAAAGGAATATTTCAAATAAAAACTACACAGAAGCATCTGTGAAACTTCTTACTGTTCTGTGCATTCAACTAACAGAGTTGAACCTTACTTTTGATTGAGCAGTTCTGAAACTCTTTCTGTAGAAAATGCAAGTGGACATTCAGGGCGCTAAGAGGCCTATAGTGGAAAAAGGAATATTCAAATAAAAACTACACAGAAGCATCTGTGAAACTTCTTACTGTTCTGTGCATTCAACTAACGAGTTGAACCTTACTTTTGATTGAGCAGTTCTGAAACACTCTTTCTGTAGAAAATGCAAGTGGACATTCAGGCGCTAAGAGGCCTATAGTGGAAAAAGGAATATTCAAATAAAAACTGCACAGAAGCAATCTGTGAAACTTCTTTCTGTTCTGTGCATTCAACTAACAGAGTTGAACCTTACTTTTGATTGAGCAGTTCTGAAACACCTTTCTGTAGAAAATGCAATTGGGGGGAAAAAAACAAAATTTCGGGAGCTAAAGGCCTATAGTGGAAAAAGGAATATTTTAAATAAAAACTACACAGAAGCAATCTGTGAAACTTCTTACTGTTCTGTGCATTCAACTAACAGAGTTGAACCTTATTTTGATTGAGCAGTTCTGAAACACTCTTTCTGTAGAAAATGCAAGTGGACATTCAGGGCGCTAAGAGGCCTATAGGAAAAAGGAATATTCAAATAAAAACTACACAGAAGCAATCTGTGAAACTTCTTTCTGTTCTGTGCATTCAACTAACAGAGTTGAACCTTACTTTTGATTGAGCAGTTCTGAAACACTCTTTCTGTAGAAAATGCAAGTGGACATTCAGGGCGCTAAGAGGCCTATAGTGGAAAAGGAATATTCAAATAAAAACTCACAGAAGCATCTGTGAAACTTCTTACTGTTCTGTGCATTCAACTAACAGAGTTGAACCTTACTTTTGATTGAGCAGTTCTGAAACACCTTTCTGTAGAAAATGCAAGTGGACATTCAGGGCGCTAAGAGGCCTATAGTGGAAAAAGGAATATTCAAATAAAAACTACACAGAAGCTCTGTGAAACTTCTTACTGTTCTGTGCATTCAACTAACAAGTTGAACCTTATTTTGATTGAGCAGTTCTGAAACACTCTTTCTGTAGAAAATGCAAGTGGACATTCAGGGCTAAGAGGCCTATAGTGGAAAAAGGAATACTTCAAATAAAAACTCACAGAAGCATCTGTGAAACTTCTTACTGTTCTGTGCATTCAACTAACGAGTTGAACCTTACTTTTGATTGAGCAGTTCTGAAACACTCTTTCTGTAGAAAATGCAAGTGGACATTCAGGGCGCTAAGAGGCCTATAGTGGAAAAAGGAATATTTCAAATAAAAACTACACAGAAGCAATCTGTGAAACTTCTTACTGTTCTGTGCATTCAACTAACAGAGTTGAACCTTAGTTATTATTGAGCAGTTCTGAAACACTCTTTCTGTAGAAAATGCAAGTGGACATTCAGGGCGCTAAGAGGCCTATAGTGGAAAAAGGAATATTTCAAATAAAAACTACAAAGAATCTGTGAAACTTCTTAGTTCTGTGCATTCAACTAACAGAGTTGAACCTTAGTTTTGATTGAGCAGTTCTGAAACACTCTTTCTGTAGAAAATGCAAGTGGACATTCAGGGCGCTAAGAGGCCTATAGTGGAAAAAGGAATATTCAAATAAAAACTACACAGAAGCAATCTGTGAAACTTCTTACTGTTCTGTGCATTCAACTAACAGAGTTGAACCTTACTTTTGATTGAGCAGTTCTGAAACACTCTTTCTGTAGAAAATGCAAGTGGACATTCAGGGCGCTAAGAGGCCTATAGTGGAAAAAGGAATATTCAAATAAAAACTACACAGAAGCATCTGTGAAACTTCTTACTGTTCTGTGCATTCAACTAACAGAGTTGAACCTTACTTTTGATTGAGCAGTTCTGAAACACCTCTTTCTGTAGAAAATGCAAGTGGACATTCAGGGCGCTAAGAGGCCTATAGTGGAAAAAGGAATATTCAAAAAAAAACTACACAGAAGCAATCTGTGAAACTTCTTACTGTTCTGTGCATTCAACTAACAGAGTTGAACCTTAGTTTTGATTGAGCAGTTCTGAAACACTCTTTCTGTAGAAAATGCAAGTGGACATTCAGGGCGCTAAGAGGCCTATAGTGGAAAAAGGAATTTCAAATAAAAACTACACAGAAGCATCTGTGAAACTTCTTACTGTTCTGTGCATTCAACTAACAGAGTTGAACCTTAGTTTTGATTGAGCAGTTCTGAAACACTCTTTCTGTAGAAAATGCAAGTGGACATTCAGGGCGCTAAGAGGCCTATAGTGGAAAAAGGAATATTCAAATAAAAACTACACAGAAGCATCTGTGAAACTTCTTACTGTTCTGTGCATTCAACTAACAGAGTTGAACCTTACTTTTGATTGAGCAGTTCTGAAACACCTTTCTGTAGAAAATGCAAGTGGACATTCAGGGCGCTAAGAGGCCTATAGTGGAAAAAGGAATATTCAAATAAAAACTACACAGAAGCATCTGTGAAACTTCTTACTGTTCTGTGCATTCAACTAACAGAGTTGAACCTTACTTTTGATTGAGCAGTTCTGAAACATCTTTCTGTAGAAAATGCAAGTGGACATTCAGGGCGCTAAGAGGCCTATAGTGGAAAAAGGAATATTTCAAATAAAAACCACAGAAGCATCTGTGAAACTTCTTACTGTTCTGTGCATTCAACTAACGAGTTGAACCTTACTTTTGATTGAGCAGTTCTGAAACACTCTTTCTGTAGAAAATGCAAGTGGACATTCAGGGCGCTAAGAGGCCTATAGTGGAAAAAGGAATATTTCAAATAAAAACTACACAGAAGCAATCTGTGAAACTTCTTACTGTTCTGTGCATTCAACTAACAGAGTTGAACCTTAGTTTATATTGAGCAGTTCTGAAACACTCTTTCTGTAGAAAATGCAAGTGGACATTCAGGGCGCTAAGAGGCCTATAGTGGAAAAAGGAATATTTCAAATAAAAACTACACAGAAGCAATCTGTGAAACTTCTTACTGTTCTGTGCATTCAACTAACAGAGTTGAACCTTAGTTTTGATTGAGCAGTTCTGAAACACCATTTCTGTAGAAAATGCAAGTGGACATTCAGGGCGCTAAGAGGCCTATAGTGAAAAAGGAATATTCAAATAAAAACTACACAGAAGCATCTGTGAAACTTCTTACTGTTCTGTGCATTCAACTAACAGAGTTGAACCTTAGTTTTGATTGAGCAGTTCTGAAACACTCTTTCTGTAGAAAATGCAAGTGGACATTCAGGGCGCTAAGAGGCCTATAGTGGAAAAAGTAATATTCAAATAAAAACTACACAGAAGCAATCTGTGAAACTTCTTACTGTTCTGTGCATTCAACTAACAGAGTTGAACCTTACTTTTGATTGAGCAGTTCTGAAACACTCTTTCTGTAGAAAATGCAAGTGGACATTCAGGGCGCTAAGAGGCCTATAGTGGAAAAAGGAATATTCAAATAAAAACTACACAGAAGCAATCTGTGAAACTTCTTACTGTTCTGTGCATTCAACTAACAGAGTTGAACCTTACTTTTGATTGAGCAGTTCTGAAACACTCTTTCTGTAGAAAATGCAAGTGGACATTCAGGGCGCTAAGAGGCCTATAGTGGAAAAAGGAATATCAAAAAAAACTCACAGAAGCATCTGTGAAACTTCTTACTGTTCTGTGCATTCAACTAACAGAGTTGAACCTTAGTTTTGATTGAGCAGTTCTGAAACACTCTTTCTGTAGAAAATGCAAGTGGACATTCAGGGCGCTAAGAGGCCTATAGTGGAAAAAGGAATATTTCAAATAAAAACTTCACAGAAGCAATCTGTGAAACTTCTTACTGTTCTGTGCATTCAACTAACAGAGTTGAACCTTAGTTTTGATTGAGCAGTTCTGAAACACTCTTTCTGTAGAAAATGCAAGTGGACATTCAGGGCGCTAAGAGGCCTATAGTGGAAAAAGGAATATTTCAAATAAAAACTACACAGAAGCAATCTGTGAAACTTCTTACTGTTCTGTGCATTCAACTAACAGAGTTGAACCTTACTTTTGATTGAGCAGTTCTGAAACACTCTTTCTGTAGAAAATGCAAGTGGACATTCAGGGCGCTAAGAGGCCTATAGTGGAAAAAGGAATATTTCAAATAAAAACTACACAGAAGCATCTGTGAAACTTCTTACTGTTCTGTGCATTCAACTAACAGAGTTGAACCTTACTTTTGATTGAGCAGTTCTGAAACACTCTTTCTGTAGAAAATGCAAGTGGACATTCAGGGCGCTAAGAGGCCTATAGTGGAAAAAGGAATATTTCAAATAAAAACTACAAGAAGCAATCTGTGAAACTTCTTACTGTTCTGTGCATTCAACTAACAGAGTTGAACCTTAGTTTTGATTGAGCAGTTCTGAAACACTCTTTCTGTAGAAAATGCAAGTGGACATTCAGGGCGCTAAGAGGCCTATAGTGGAAAAAGGAATATTTCAAATAAAAACTACACAGAAGCAATCTGTGAAACTTCTTACTGTTCTGTGCATTCAACTAACAGAGTTGAACCTTAGTTTTGATTGAGCAGTTCTGAAACACTCTTTCTGTAGAAAATGCAAGTGGACATTCAGGGCGCTAAGAGGCCTATAGGGAAAAAGGAATATTCAAATAAAAACTACACAGAAGCATCTGTGAAACTTCTTACTGTTCTGTGCATTCAACTAACAGAGTTGAACCTTACTTTTGATTGAGCAGTTCTGAAACACTCTTTCTGTAGAAAATGCAAGTGGACATTCAGGGCGCTAAGAGGCCTATAGTGGAAAAAGGAATATTCAAATAAAAACTCACAGAAGCAATCTGTGAAACTTCTTACTGTTCTGTGCATTCAACTAACAGAGTTGAACCTTACTTTTGATTGAGCAGTTCTGAAACACCTTTCTGTAGAAAATGCAAGTGGACATTCAGGGCGCTAAGAGGCCTATAGTGGAAAAAGGAATATTCAAATAAAAACTACACAGAAGCAATCTGTGAAACTTCTTACTGTTCTGTGCATTCAACTAACAGAGTTGAACCTTACTTTTGATTGAGCAGTTCTGAAACACTCTTTCTGTAGAAAATGCAAGTGGAATTCAGGGCGCTAAGAGGCCTATAGCGGAAAAGGAAATATTCAAATAAAAACTACACAGAAGCATCTGTGAAACTTCTTTCTGTTCTGTGCATTCAACTAACAGAGTTGAACCTTACTTTTGATTGAGCAGTTCTGAAACACCTTTCTGTAGAAAATGCAAGTGGACATTCAGGGCGCTAAGAGGCCTATAGTGGAAAAAGGAATATTTCAAATAAAAACTCACAGAAGCATCTGTGAAACTTCTTACTGTTCTGTGCATTCAACTAACAGAGTTGAACCTTACTTTTGATTGAGCAGTTCTGAAACACTCTTTCTGTAGAAAATGCAAGTGGACATTCAGGGCGCTAAGAGGCCTATAGTGGAAAAAGGAATATTCAAATAAAACCACAGAAGCAATTGTGAAACTTCTTACTGTTCTGTGCATTCAACTAACCGAGTTGAACCTTAGTTTTGATTGAGCAGTTCTGAAACACTCTTTCTGTAGAAAATGCAAGTGGACATTCAGGGCGCTAAGAGGCCTATAGGGGAAAAAGGAATATTTCAAATAAAAACTACACAGAAGCATCTGTGAAACTTCTTACTGTTCTGTGCATTCAACTAACAGAGTTGAACCTTAGTTTTATTGAGCAGTTCTGAAACACTCTTTCTGTAGAAAATGCAATTGGACATTCAGGGAGCTAAGAGGCCTATAGTGGAAAAAGGAATATTTTCAAATAAAAACTACAGAAAGCAATCTGTGAAACTTCTTACTGTTCTGTGCATTCAACTAACAGAGTTGAACCTTAGTTTTGATTGAGCAGTTCTGAAACACTCTTTCTGTAGAAAATGCAAGTGGACATTCAGGGCGCTAAGAGGCCTATAGTGGAAAAAGGAATATTCAAATAAAACTACACAGAAGCAATCTGTGAAACTTCTTTGTTCTGTGCATTCAACTAACAGAGTTGAACCTTAGTTTTGATTGAGCAGTTCTGAAACACTCTTTCTGTAGAAAATGCAAGTGGACATTCAGGGCGCTAAGAGGCCTATAGCGGAAAAAGAATATTCAAATAAAAACTACACAGAAGCATCTGTGAAACTTCTTTCTGTTCTGTGCATTCAACTAACAGAGTTGAACCTTACTTTTGATTGAGCAGTTCTGAAACCCACTTTCTGTAGAAAATGCAAGTGGACATTCAGGGCGCTAAGAGGCCTATAGTGGAAAAAGGAATATTTCAAATAAAAACTCACAGAAGCAATCTGTGAAACTTCTTACTGTTCTGTGCATTCAACTAACAGAGTTGAACCTTATTTTGATTGAGCAGTTCTGAAACACCTCTTTCTGTAGAAAATGCAAGTGGACATTCAGGGCGCTAAGAGGCCTATAGTGGAAAAAGGAATATTCAAATAAAAACTACACAGAAGCAATCTGTGAAACTTCTTACTGTTCTGTGCATTCAACTAACAGAGTTGAACCTTTTTTGATTGAGAGGTTCTGAAACACTCTTTCTGTAGAAAATGCAAGTGGACATTCAGGGCGCTAAGAGGCCTATAGCGGAAAAAGGAATATTCAAATAAAAACTACACAGAAGCATTCTGTGAAACTTTCTTTCTGTTCTGTGCATTCAACTAACAGAGTTGAACCTTACTTTTGATTGAGCAGTTCTGAAACACTCTTTCTGTAGAAAATGCAAGTGGACATTCAGGGCGCTAAGAGGCCTATAGTGGAAAAAGGAATATTTCAAATAAAAACTCACAGAAGCATCTGTGAAACTTCTTACTGTTCTGTGCATTCAACTAACAGAGTTGAACCTTACTTTTGATTGAGCAGTTCTGAAACACCCTTTCTGTAGAAAATGCAAGTGGACATTCAGGGCGCTAAGAGGCCTATAGTGGAAAAAGGAATATTTCAAATAAAAACTACACAGAAGCAATCTGTGAAACTTCTTACTGTTCTGTGCATTCAACTAACAGTTGAACCTTAGTTTTATTGAGCAGTTCTGAAACACTCTTTCTGTAGAAAATGCAAGTGGACATTCAGGGCGCTAAGAGGCCTATAGCGGAAAAATAATATTTCAAATAAAAACTACACAGAAGCAATCTGTGAAACTCTTTACTGTTCTGTGCATTCAACTAACAGAGTTGAACCTTAGTTTTATTGAGCAGTTCTGAAACACTCTTTCTGTAGAAAATGCAAGTGAACATTCAGGGCGCTAAGAGGCCTATAGTGGAAAAAGGAATATTTCAAATAAAAACTACAGAAAGCATCTGTGAAACTTCTTACTGTTCTGTGCATTCAACTAACAGAGTTGAACCTTATTTTGATTGAGCAGTTCTGAAACACCTTTCTGTAGAAAATGCAAGTGGACATTCAGGGCGCTAAGAGGCCTATAGTGAAAAAGGATAGTTCAAATAAAAACTACACAGAAGCAATCTGTGAAACTTCTTACTGTTCTGTGCATTCAACTAACAGAGTTGAACCTTACTTTTGATTGAGCAGTTCTGAAACACTCTTTCTGTAGAAAATGCAAGTGGACATTCAGGGCGCTAAGAGGCCTATAGTGGAAAAAGGAATATTCAAATAAAACTACACAGAAGCAATCTGTGAAACTTCTTACTGTTCTGTGCATTCAACTAACAGAGTTGAACCTTACTTTTGATTGAGCAGTTCTGAAACACTCTTTCTGTAGAAAATGCAATTGGACATTCAGGGCGCTAAGAGGCCTATAGTGGAAAAGGAATATTCAAATAAAAACTCACAGAAGCATCTGTGAAACTTCTTACTGTTCTGTGCATTCAACTAACAGAGTTGAACCTTACTTTTGATTGAGCAGTTCTGAAACACTCTTTCTGTAGAAAATGCAAGTGGACATTCAGGGCGCTAAGAGGCCTATAGTGGAAAAAGGAATTTCAAATAAAAACTACACAGAAGCATCTGTGAAACTTCTTTCTGTTCTGTGCATTCAACTAACAGAGTTGAACCTTAGTTTTGATTGAGCAGTTCTGAAACACTCTTTCTGTAGAAAATGCAAGTGGACATTCAGGGCGCTAAGAGGCCTATAGTGGAAAAAGGAATATTCAAATAAAAACTACACAGAAGCATCTGTGAAACTTCTTACTGTTCTGTGCATTCAACTAACAGAGTTGAACCTTAGTTATTTTTGAGCAGTTCTGAAACACTCTTTCTGTAGAAAATGCAAGTGGACATTCAGGGCGCTAAGAGGCCTATAGTGGAAAAAGGAATATTTCAAATAAAAACTACACAGAAGCATCTGTGAAACTTCTTACTGTTCTGTGCATTCAACTAACAGAGTTGAACCTTACTTTTGATTGAGCAGTTCTGAAACACCTTTCTGTAGAAAATGCAAGTGGACATTCAGGGCGCTAAGAGGCCTATAGTGGAAAAAGGAATATTTCAAATAAAAACTACACAGAAGCAATCTGTGAAACTTCTTACTGTTCTGTGCATTCAACTAACAGTTGAACCTTAGTTTTATTGAGCAGTTCTGAAACACTCTTTCTGTAGAAAATGCAAGTGGACATTCAGGGCGCTAAGAGGCCTATAGTGGAAAAAGGAATACTTTCAAATAAAAACTACACAGAAGCATCTGTGAAACTTCTTACTGTTCTGTGCATTCAACTAACAGAGTTGAACCTTAGTTATTATTGAGCAGTTCTGAAACACTCTTTCTGTAGAAAATGCAAGTGGACATTCAGGGCGCTAAGAGGCCTATAGTGGAAAAAGGAATATTTCAAATAAAAACTACACAGAAGCAATCTGTGAAACTTCTTACTGTTCTGTGCATTCAACTAACAGAGTTGAACCTTAGTTTTGATTGAGCAGTTCTGAAACACTCTTTCTGTAGAAAATGCAAGTGGACATTCAGGGCGCTAAGAGGCCTATAGTGGAAAAAGGAATATTCAAATAAAAACTACACAGAAGCATCTGTGAAACTTCTTACTGTTCTGTGCATTCAACTAACAGAGTTGAACCTTACTTTTGATTGAGCAGTTCTGAAACACTCTTTCTGTAGAAAATGCAAGTGGACATTCAGGGCGCTAAGAGGCCTATAGCGGAAAAAGGAATATTCAAATAAAAACTCACAGAAGCATCTGTGAAACTTCTTACTGTTCTGTGCATTCAACTAACAGAGTTGAACCTTACTTTTGATTGAGCAGTTCTGAAACACTCTTTCTGTAGAAAATGCAAGTGGACATTCAGGGCGCTAAGAGGCCTATAGTGGAAAAGGAAATTCAAATAAAAACTACACAGAAGCATCTGTGAAACTTCTTACTGTTCTGTGCATTCAACTAACAGAGTTGAACCTTAGTTTTGATTGAGCAGTTCTGAAACACTCTTTCTGTAGAAAATGCAAGTGGACATTCAGGGCGCTAAGAGGCCTATAGTGGAAAAAGGAATATTCAAATAAAAACTACACAGAAGCAATCTGTGAAACTTCTTCTGTTCTGTGCATTCAACTAACAGAGTTGAACCTTACTTTTGATTGAGCAGTTCTGAAACACCTTTCTGTAGAAAATGCAAGTGGACATTCAGGGCGCTAAGAGGCCTATAGTGGAAAAAGGAATATTCAAATAAAAACTACACAGAAGCATCTGTGAAACTTCTTTCTGTTCTGTGCATTCAACTAACAGAGTTGAACCTTATTTTGATTGAGCAGTTCTGAAACACTCTTTCTGTAGAAAATGCAAGTGGACATTCAGGGCGCTAAGAGGCCTATAGTGGAAAAAGGAATATTTCAAATAAAAACTGCACAGAAGCATCTGTGAAACTTCTTACTGTTCTGTGCATTCAACTAACGAGTTGAACCTTAGTTTTGATTGAGCAGTTCTGAAACACTCTTTCTGTAGAAAATGCAAGTGGACATTCAGGGCGCTAAGAGGCCTATAGTGGAAAAGGAATATTTCAAATAAAAACTACACAGAAGCAATCTGTGAAACTTCTTACTGTTCTGTGCATTCAACTAACAGAGTTGAACCTTAGTTTTTATTGAGCAGTTCTGAAACACTCTTTCTGTAGAAAATGCAAGTGGACATTCAGGGCGCTAAGAGGCCTATAGCGGAAAAAGTATTTCAAATAAAAACTACACAGAAGCAATCTGTGAAACTTCTTACTGTTCTGTGCATTCAACTAACAGAGTTGAACCTTAGTTTTGATTGAGCAGTTCTGAAACCCTCTTTCTGTAGAAAATGCAAGTGGACATTCAGGGCGCTAAGAGGCCTATAGTGAAAAGGAATATTCAAATAAAAACTACAGAAGCAATCTGTGAAACTTCTTACTGTTCTGTGCATTCAACTAACAGAGTTGAACCTTAGTTTTGATTGAGCAGTTCTGAAACACTCTTTCTGTAGAAAATGCAAGTGGACATTCAGGGCGCTAAGAGGCCTATAGGGAAAAAGGATACTTCAAATAAAAACTACACAGAAGCATCTGTGAAACTTCTTACTGTTCTGTGCATTCAACTAACAGAGTTGAACCTTACTTTTGATTGAGCAGTTCTGAAACACTCTTTCTGTAGAAAATGCAAGTGGACATTCAGGGCGCTAAGAGGCCTATAGCGGAAAAAGTAATATTTCAAATAAAAACTACACAGAAGCAATCTCTGTGAAACTTCTTTACTGTTCTGTGCATTCAACTAACAGAGTTGAACCTTACTTTTGATTGAGCAGTTCTGAAACACCTCTTTCTGTAGAAAATGCAATGGACATTCAGGGCGCTAAGAGGCCTATAGTGGAAAAAGGAATATTTCAAATAAAAACTACACAGAAGCAATCTGTGAAACTTCTTACTCTGTTCTGTGCATTCAACTAACAGAGTTGAACCTTACTTTTGATTGAGCAGTTCTGAAACACCTCTTTCTGTAGAAAATGCAAGTGGACATTCAGGGCGCTAAGAGGCCTACTAGTGGAAAAAGGAATATTCAAATAAAAACTACACAGAAGCATCTGTGAAATTCTTCTGTTCTGTGCATTCAACTAACGAGTTGAACCTTACTTTTGATTGAGCAGTTCTGAAACACTCTTTCTTAGA
>NW_022097985.1:0-874 GCF_006542625.1 Nomascus leucogenys
AACAGAGTTGAAGCTTACTTTTGATTGAGCAGTTCTGAAACACTCTTTCTGTAGAAACTGCAAGTTGACATTCCGCGCTAAGGGCCTAAGTGGAAAAAGGATATCTTCAAATAAAAACTACACAGAAGCATTCTGTGAAACTTCTTTCTGTTCTGTGCATTCAACTAACAGAGTTGAAGCTTACTTTTGATTGAGCAGTTCTGAAACACTCTTTCTGTAGAAACTGCAAGTGACATTCTAGCGCTAAGGGCCTAAGTGGAAAAAGGATATCTTCAAATAAAAACTACACAGAAGCATTCTGTGAAACTTCTTTCTGTTCTGTGCATTCAACTAACAGAGTTGAAGCTTACTTTTGATTGAGCAGTTCTGAAACACTCTTTCTGTAGAAACTGCAAGTGACATTCTAAGCTAAGGGCCTATAGTGGAAAAAGGATATCTTCAAATAAAAACTACACAGAAGCATTCTGTGAAACTTCTTTCTGTTCTGTGCATTCAACTAACAGAGTTGAAGCTTACTTTTGATTGAGCAGTTCTGAAACACTCTTTCTGTAGAAACTGCAAGTTGACATTCGAGCGCTAAGGGCCTAGTGGAAAAAGGAATATCTTCAAATAAAAACTACACAGAAGCATTCTGTGAAACTTCTTTCTGTTCTGTGCATTCAACTAACAGAGTTGAAGCTTACTTTTGATTGAGCAGTTCTGAAACACTCTTTCTGTAGAAACTGCAAGTGACATTCTGAGCTAAAGGGTATAGTGGAAAAAGGAATCTTCAAATAAAAACTACACAGAAGCATTCTGTGAAACTTCTTTGTTCTGTGCATTCATAAAGAGTTGAAGCTTACTTTTGATGAGCAGTTCTGAAACACCTTTCTGT
>NW_022097986.1:0-25609 GCF_006542625.1 Nomascus leucogenys
AGGTACTACTTTTTCTGCTATAGGCCTCTTAGCGCTCCGAAGGTCCACTTGCATTTTTTACAGAAAGAGTGTTTCAGAACTGCTCAATGAAAAGTAAGGTTCAACTCTGTTAGTTGAATGCACAGAACAGAAAGTAGTTTCACTGATTGCATCTGTGTAGTTTTTGTTTGAAAATATTAATTTTTCTACTATGGGCCTCTTAGTGCCATGAATGTCCACTTGCATTTTCTACAGAAAGAGTGTTTCAGAACTGCTCAATCAAAACTAAGGTTCAACTCTGTTAGTAGAATGCACAGAACAGAGAGAAGTTTCACAGATATCTTCGGTGTAGTTTTTATTTGAACTTATTCCTTTTTCCACTACAGGCCTCTTATCGCCCTGAATGTCCAATTGTATTTTCTACTGAAAGAGTGTTTCAGAACTGCTCAAACAAAACTGAGGTTCAAATGTGTTAGTTTAAAGAACAGAACCGTAAGAAGTTTCACAGATTGCTTCTGTGTAGTTTTTATTTGAAGGTATTCCTTTTCCACCATAGGCCTCTTAGCGCCCTGAATGTCCACTTGCATTTTCCACAGAAAGGTGTTTCAGAATCGCTCAATCAAAGTAAAGTTGATCTCCGTTAGTTGTAAGCACAGAACTGTAGGAAGATTCACCGATAGCTTCTTTGTAGTTTTTATTTGAACATATACCTTTTTCAACTATAGGCCTCTTAGCGCCCTGAATGTACACTTGCATTTTCTACAGAAAGAGTGTTTCACAACTGCTCAATAAAAACTAAGGTTCAACTATGTTAGTTGAATGCACAGAGCAGTAAGAACTTTCACAGATTGCTTCTGTGTAGTTTTTATTTGAACATATTCATTTTTCCGCTATAGGCCTCTTAGCGCCCTGAATGTCCACTTGCATTTTCTACAGAAAGAGTGTTTCAGAACTGCTCAATAAAAACTACCGTTCAACTATGTTAGTTGAATGCACAGAACAGGAAGAATTTTCGCAGATTGCTTCAGTGCAGATTTATTTAAAAATATTCCTTTTTCCACTATAGGCCTCTTAGCTCCCTGAATGTCCAATTGCATTTTCTATAGAAACGGAGTTTCAGAAGTGCTCAATCAAAAGTAAGGTTCAACTCTGTTAGATTAATGCAAAGAAGAGAAAGAAGTTTCACAGAATGCTTCTGTGTAGTTTGTATTTGAAGGTATTACTTTTTCCGCTATAGGCCTCTTAGCGCTCCGAAGTTGCACTTGCATTTTCTACAGAAACAGTGTTTCAGAACTTCTCAATCAAAAGTAAGGTTCAACTCCGTTAGTTGAATGCACAGAACACAGAGAAGTTTCACAGATAGCTTCTGTGTAGTTTTTATGTGAACTTTTTCCTTTTTCCACTATAGTCCTCTTAGCGCCCTGAATGTCCACTTGTATTTTCTACAGAAAGAGTGTTTCAGAACTGCTGAATCAAAACTGAGGTTCAACTCTGTTAGTTGAATGCACAGAACAGTAAGAAGTTTCACAGATTTCTTCTGTGCAGTTTTTATTTGAAAATATTCCTTTTCCACGGTAGGAATCTTAGCGCACTGAATGTCCAATTGCATTTTCTACAGAAAGAGTTTTTCAGAACTGCTCAATCAAAAGTAAGGTTAAACTCTGTTAGTTGAATGCACAGAACTGGAAGAAGATTCACAGAATTCTTCTGTGTAGTTTCTATTTGAAGATATTACTTTTTCCGCTATAGGCCTCTTTGCGCTCCGAAGGTCCACTTGCATTTTCTACAGAAAGAGTGTTTCAGAACTGTTCAATCAAAAGTAAGGTTCAACTCTTTTAGTTGAATGCACAGAACAGAAAGCGGTTTCACAGATTGCTTCTGTGTAGTTTTTGTTTGAAGATATTCCTTTTTCTACTATGGGCCTCTTAGCGCCATGAACGTCCACTTGCATTTTCTACAGAAAGAGTGTTTCAGAACTGCTCAATCAAAACTAAGGTTCAACTCTGTTAGTTGAATGCACAGAACAGAAAGAAGTTTCACAGATTGCTTCTTTTTAGTTTTTGTTTCAAGATATTCCCTTTTCCACTCTAGGCCTCTTAGCTGCCTGAATGTCCAATTGCATTTTCTATAGAAAGGGTGTTTCAGAAGTGCGCAATGAAATGTAAGGTTCAACTCTGTTAGATGAATGCAAAGAACAGAAAGAAGTTTCACAGAATATTTCTGTGTAGTTTGCATTTGAAGGTACTACTTTTTCTGCTATAGGCCTCTTAGCGCTCCGAAGGTCCACTTGCATTTTTTACAGAAAGAGTGTTTCAGAACTGCTCAATGAAAAGTAAGGTTCAACTCTGTTAGTTGAATGCACAGAACAGAAAGTAGTTTCACTGATTGCATCTGTGTAGTTTTTGTTTGAAAATATTAATTTTTCTACTATGGGCCTCTTAGTGCCATGAATGTCCACTTGCATTTTCTACAGAAAGAGTGTTTCAGAACTGCTCAATCAAAACTAAGGTTCAACTCTGTTAGTAGAATGCACAGAACAGAGAGAAGTTTCACAGATATCTTCGGTGTAGTTTTTATTTGAACTTATTCCTTTTTCCACTACAGGCCTCTTATCGCCCTGAATGTCCAATTGTATTTTCTACTGAAAGAGTGTTTCAGAACTGCTCAAACAAAACTGAGGTTCAAATGTGTTAGTTTAAAGAACAGAACCGTAAGAAGTTTCACAGATTGCTTCTGTGTAGTTTTTATTTGAAGGTATTCCTTTTTCCACCATAGGCCTCTTAGCGCCCTGAATGTCCACTTGCATTTTCCACAGAAAGGGTGTTTCAGAATCGCTCAATCAAAGTAAAGTTGATCTCCGTTAGTTGTAAGCACAGAACTGTAGGAAGATTCACCGATAGCTTCTTTGTAGTTTTTATTTGAACATATACCTTTTTCAACTATAGGCCTCTTAGCGCCCTGAATGTACACTTGCATTTTCTGCAGAAAGAGTGGTTCACAACTGCTCAATATAAACTAAGGTTCAACTATGTTAGTTGAATGCACAGAGCAGTAAGAACTTTCACAGATTGCTTCTGTGTAGTTTTTATTTGAACATATTGATTTTTCCGCTATAGGCCTCTTAGCGCCCTGAATGTTCACTTGCCTTTTCTACAGAAAGAGTGTTTCAGAACTGCTCAATAATAACTAAGGTTCAACTCTGTTAGTTGAATGCACAGAACAGTAAGAAGTTTCGCAGATTGCTTCTGTGCAGTTTTTATTTGAAAATATTCCTTTTTCCACTATAGGCCTCTCAGCTCCCTGAATGTCCAATTGCATTTTCTATAGAAACGGAGTTTCAGAAGTGCTCAATCAAAAGTAAGGTTCAACTCTGTTAGATTAATGCAAAGAAGAGAAAGAAGTTTCACAGAATGCTTCTGTGTAGTTTGTATTTGAAGGTATTACTTTTTCCGCTATAGGCCTCTTAGCGCTCCGAAGTTGCACTTGCATTTTCTACAGAAACAGTGTTTCAGAACTTCTCAATCAAAAGTAAGGTTCAACTCCGTTAGTTGAATGCACAGAACACAGAGAAGTTTCACAGATAACTTCTGTGTAGTTTTTATGTGAACTTTTTCCTTTTTCCACTATAGTCCTCTTAGCGCCCTGAATGTCCACTTGTATTTTCTACAGAAAGAGTGTTTCAGAACTGCTGAATCAAAACTGAGGTTCAACTCTGTTAGTTGAATGCACAGAACAGTAAGAAGTTTCACAGATTTCTTCTGTGCAGTTTTTGTTTGAAAATATTCCTTTTCCACGGTAGGCCTCTTAGCGCACTGAATGTCCAATTGCATTTTCTACAGAAAGAGTGTTTCAGAACTGCTCAATCAAAGGTAAGGTTAAACTCTGTTAGTTGAATGCACAGAACTGGAAGAAGATTCACAGAATGCTTCTGTGTAGTTTCTATTTGAAGATATTACTTTTTCCGCTATAGGCCTCTTAGCGCTCTGAAGGTCCACTTGCATTTTCTACAGAAAGAGTGTTTCAGAACTGTTCAATCAAAAGCAAGGTTCAACACTGTTAGTTGAATGCACAGAACAGAAAGCGGTTTCACAGATTGCTTCTGTGCAGTTTTTGTTTGAAGATATTCCTTTTTCTACTATGGGCCTCTTAGCGCCATGAACGTCCACTTGCATTTTCTACAGAAAGAGTGTTTCAGAACTGCTCAATCAAAACTAAGGTTCAACTCTGTTAGTTGAATGCACAGAACAGAGAGAAGTTTCACAGATATCTACTGTGTAGTTTTTATTTGAACTTATTCCTTTTTCCACTATAGGCCTCTTAGCGCCCTGAATGTCCACTTGCATTTTCTACAGAATGGGTGTTTCAGAACTGCTCAATCAAAAGTAAGGATGAACTGTGTTAGTTGAATGCACAGAACTGTAAGAAGTTTCACAGATAGCTTCTTTGTAGTTTTTATTTGAACGTATACCTTTTTCAACTATAGGCCTCTTAGCGCCCTGAATGTTCACTTGCATTTTGTGCAGAAAGAGAGTTTCATAACTGCTCAATATAAACTAAGGTTCAACTCTGTTAGTTGAATGCACAGAACAGTAAGAAGTTTCACAGGTTGCTTCTGTGTAGTTTTTATTTGAACATATTCATTTTTCCGCTGTAGGCCTCTTAGCGCCCTGAATGTCCACTTGCATTTTCTACAGAAAGAGTGTTTCAGAACTGCTCAATAATAACTAAGGTTCAACTCTGTTAGTTGAATGCACAGAACAGTAAGAAGTTTCACAGATTGCTTCTGTGTGGTTTTTATTTGAAGATATTCCTTTTCCCACTATAGGCCTCTCAGCTCCCTGAATGTCCACTTGCATTTTCTACAGAAAGAGTGTTTCAGAACTGCTCAATCAAAACTAAGGTTCAACTCTGTTAGTTGAATGCACAGAACAGAAAGAAGTTTCACAGATAGCTTCTTTGTAGTTTTTATTTGAACGTATACCTTTTTCAACTATAGGCCTCTTAGCGCCCTGAATGTTCACTTGCATTTTGTGCAGAAAGAGAGTTTCATAACTGCTCAATATAAACTAAGGTTCAACTCTGTTAGTTGAATGCACAGAACAGTAAGAAGTTTCACAGGTTGCTTCTGTGTAGTTTTTATTTGAACATATTCATTTTTCCGCTGTAGGCCTCTTAGCGCCCTGAATGTTCACTTGCATTTTCTACAGAAAGAGTGTTTCAGAACTGCTCAATAATAACTAAGGTTCAACTCGGTTAGTTGAATGCACAGAACAGTAAGAAGTTTCTCAGATTGCTTCTGTGTGGTTTTTATTTGAAGATATTCCTTTTCCCACTATAGGCCTCTCAGCTCCCTGAATGTCCACTTGCATTTTCTACAGAAAGAGTGTTTCAGAACTGCTCAATCAAAACTAAGGTTCAACTCTGTTAGTTGAATGCACAGAACAGAAAGAAGTTTCACAGATTGCTTCTTTGTAGTTTTTGTTTCAAGATATTCCCTTTTCCACTCTAGGCCTCTTAGCTGCCCGAATGTCCAATTGCATTTTCTATAGAAAGGGTGTTTCAGAAGTGCTCAATGAAATGTAAGGTTCAAGTCTGTTAGATGAATGCAAAGAACAGAAAGAAGTTTCACAGAATATTTCTGTGTAGTTTGCATTTGAAGGTACTACTTTTTCTGCTATAGGCCTCTTAGCGCTCCGAAGGTCCACTTGCATTTTTTACAGAAAGAGTGTTTCAGAACTGCTCAATCAAAAGTAAGGTTCAAATCTCTTAGTTGAATGCACAGAACAGAAAGTAGTTTCACTGATTGCATCTGTGTAGTTTTTGTTTGAAAATATTAATTTTTCTACTATGGGCCTCTTAGTGCCATGAATGTCCACATGCATTTTCTACAGAAAGAGTGTTTCAGAACTGCTCAATCAAAACTAAGGTTCAACTCTGTTAGTAGGATGCACAGAACAGAGAGAAGTTTCACAGATATCTTCTGTGTAGTTTTTATTTGAACTTATTCCTTTTTCCACTACAGGCCTCTTAGCGCCCTGAATGTCCAATTGTATTTTCTACTGAAAGAGTGTTTCAGAACTGCTCAAACAAAACTGAGGTTCAAATGTGTTAGTTTAAAGAACAGAACCGTAAGAAGTTTCACAGATTGCTTCTGTGTAGTTTTTATTTGAAGGTATTCCTTTTTCCACCATAGGCCTCTTAGCGCCCTGAATGTCCACTTGCATTTTCTACAGAAAGGGTGTTTCAGAATCGCTCAATCAAAAGTAAGGTTGAACTCCGTTAGTTGTAAGCACAGAACTGTAGGAAGTTTCACCGATAGCTCCTTTGTAGTTTTTATTTGAACATATAACTTTTTCAACTATAGGCCTCTTAGCGCCCTGAATGTACACTTGCATTTTCTGCAGAAAGAGTGGTTCACAACTGCTCAATATAAACTAAGGTTCAACTCTGTTAGTTGAATGCACAGAGCAGTAAGAAGTTTCACAGATTGCTTCTGTGTAGTGTTTATTTGAACATATTCATTTTTCCGCTATAGGCCTCTTAGCGCCCTGAATGTTCACTTGCCTTTTCTACAGAAAGAGTGTTTCAGAACTGCTCAATAACAACTAAGGTTCAACTCTGTTAGTTGAATGCACAGAACAGTAAGAAGTTTCGCAGATTGCTTCTGTGCAGTTTTTATTTGAAAATATTCCTTTTTCCACTATAGGCCTCTTAGCTCCCTGAATGTCCAATTGCATTTTCTTTAGAAACGGAGTTTCAGAAGTGCTCAATCAAAAGTAAGGTTCAACTCTGTTAGATTAATGCAAAGAAGAGAAAGAAGTTTCACAGAATGCTTCTGTGTAGTTTGTATTTGAAGGTATTACTTTTTCCGCTATAGGCCTCTTAGCGCTCCGAAGTTGCACTTGCATTTTCTACAGAAACAGTGTTTCAGAACTTCTCAATCAAAAGTAAGGTTCAACTCCGTTAGTTGAATGCACAGAACACAGAGAAGTTTCACAGATAGCTTCTGTGTAGTTTTTATGTGAACTTTTTCCTTTTTCCACTATACTCCTCTTAGCGCCCTGAATGTCCACTTGTATTTTCTACAGAAAGAGTGTTTCAGAACTGCTGAATCAAAACTGAGGTTCAACTCTGTTAGTTGAATGCACAGAACAGTAAGAAGTTTCACAGATTTCTTCTGTGCAGTTTTTATTTGAAAATATTCCTTTTCCACGGTAGGCCTCTTAGCGCACTGAATGTCCAATTGCATTTTCTACAGAAAGAGTGTTTCAGAACTGCTCAATCAAAGGTAAGGTTAAACTCTGTTAGTTGAATGCACATAACTGGAAGAAGATTCACAGAATGCTTCTGTGTAGTTTCTATTTGAAGATATTACTTTTTCCGCTATAGGCCTCTTAGCGCTCTGAAGGTCCACTTGCATTTTCTACAGAAAGAGTGTTTCAGAACTGTTCAATCAAAAGTAAGGTTCAACTCTTTTAGTTGAATGCACAGAACAGAAAGCGGTTTCACAGATTGCTTCTGTGTAGTTTTTGTTTGAAGATATTCCTTTTTCTACTATGGGCCTCTTAGCGCCATGAACGTCCACTTGCATTTTCTACAGAAAGAGTGTTTCAGAACTGCTCAATCAAAACTAAGGTTCAACTCTGTTAGTTGAATGCACAGAACAGAGAGAAGTTTCACAGATATCTACTGTGTAGTTTTTATTTGAACTTATTCCTTTTTCCACTATAGGCCTCTTAGCGCCCTGAATGTCCACTTGTATTTTCGACAGAAAGAGTGTTTCAGAACTGCTCAATCAAAACTAAGGTTCAACCCTGTTAGTTGAATGCACAGAACAGAAAGAAGTTTCACAGACTGCTTCTTTGCAGTTTTTGTTTGAAGATATTCCCTTTTCCACTATAGGCCTCTTAGCGCCATGAATGTCCACTTGCATTTTCTACAGAAAGATTGTTTCAGAACTGTTCAATCAAAATTAAGGTTCAACTGTGTTAGTTTAAAGAACAGAACCGTAAGAAGTTTCACAGATTGCTTCTGTGTAGTTTTTATTTGAAGGTATTCCTTTTTCCACCATAGGCCTCTTAGCGCCCTGAATGTCCACTTGCATTTTCTACAGAATGGGTGTTTCAGAACTGCTCAATCAAAAGTAAGGTTGAACTGTGTTATTTGAATGCACAGAACTGTAAGAAGTTTCACAGATAGCTTCTTTGTAGTTTTTATTTGAACATATACCTTTTTCAACTATAGGCCTCTTAGCGCCCTGAATGTTCACTTGCATTTTGTGCAGAAAGAGAGTTTCATAACTGCTCAATATAAACTAAGGTTCAACTCTGTTAGTTGAATGCACAGAACAGTAAGAAGTTTCACAGGTTGCTTCTGTGTAGTTTTTATTTGAACATATTCATTTTTCCGCTGTAGGCCTCTTAGCGCCCTGAATGTTCACTTGCATTTTCTACAGAAAGAGTGTTTCAGAACTGCTCAATAATAACTAAGGTTCAACTCTGTTAGTTGAATGCACAGAACAGTAAGAAGTTTCACAGATTGCTTCTGTGTGGTTTTTATTTGAAGATATTCCTTTTCCCACTATAGGCCTCTCAGCTCTCTGAATGTCTACTTGCATTTTCTACAGAAAGTGTGTTTCAGAACTGCTCAATCAAAACTAAGGTTCAACTCTGTTAGTTGAATGCACAGAACAGAAAGAAGTTTCACAGATTGCTTCTTTGTAGTTTTTGTTTGAAGATATTCCCTTTTACACTCTAGGCCTCTTAGCTCCCTGAATGTCCAATTGCATTTTCTATAGAAAGGGTGTTTCAGAAGTGCTCAATGAAATGTAAGTTTCAACTCTGTTAGATGAATGCAAAGAACAGAAAGAAGTTTCACAGAATATTTCTGTGTAGTTTGCATTTGAAGGTATTACTTTTTCTGCTATAGGCCTCTTAGCGCTCCGAAGGTCCACTTGCATTTTCTACAGAAAGAGTGTTTCAGAACTTCTCAATCAAAAGTAAGGTTCAACTCCGTTAGTTGAATGCACAGAACAGAGAGAAGTTTCACAGATAGCTTCTGTGTAGTTTTTATGTGAACTTTTTCCTTTTTCCACTATAGTCCTCTTAGCGCCCTGAATGTCCACTTGTATTTTCTACAGAAAGAGTGTTTCAGAACTGCTCAATCAAAACTGAGGTTCAACTCTGTTAGTTGAATGCATTTAACAGTAAGAAGTTTCACAGATTTCTTCTGTGCGGTTTTTATTCGAAAATATTCCTTTTCCACTATAGGCCTCTTAGCACCCTGAATGTCCAAATGCATTTTCTATAGAACGGGTGTTTCAGAAATGCTCAATCAAAAGTAAGGTTCAACTCTGTTATATGAATGCAAAGAACAGAAAGAAGTTTCACAGAATGCTTCTGCGTAGTTTGTATTTGAAGGTACTTCTTTTTCCGCAACAGGCCCCTTAGCGCTCTCAAGGTCCACTTGCATTTTCTACAGAAAGAGTGTTTCAGAACTTCTCAAGCAAAAGTAAAGTTCAACTCCATTAGTTGAAAGCACAGAACAGAGAAAAGTTGCACAGATAGCTTCTGTGAAGTTTTTATGTGAACTTTTTCCTTTTTCCACTGTAGTCCTCTTAGCGCCCGGAATGTCCACTTGTATTTTCTAGAGAAAGATTGTTTCAGAACTGCTCAATCAAAACTGAGGTTCAAGTCTGTTAGTTGAATGCACAGAACAGTAAGAAGTTTCACAGATTTCTTCTGTGCAGATTTTCTTTGAAAATATTCCTTTTCCACTATAGGCCTCTTGGCGCCTTGAATGTCCAATTGTATTTTCTACAGAAAGAGGGTTTCAGAACTGCTCAATCAAAAGTAAGGTTAAACTCTGTTAGTTGAAAGCACAGAACAGAAAGAAGTTTCACGGAATGCTTCTGTGTAGTTTTTATTTGAAGATATTACTTTTTCCTCTATAGGCCTCTTAGCGCTCCTAAGGTCCACTTGCATTTTCTACAGAAAGAGTGTTTCAGAACTGCTCAATCAAAAGTAAGTTTCAAATCTGTTACTTGAATGAACAGAACAGAAAGAAGTTTCACAGATTGCTTCTGTGTAGTTTTTGTTTGAAGATATTCCTTTTTCTACTATGGGCCTCTTAGCTCCATGAATTTCCACTTGCATTTTCTACAGAAAATGTGTTTCTGAACTGCTCAATCACAACTAAGGTTCAACTCTGTTAGTTGAATGCACAAAACAGAGAGAAGTTTCACAGATATCTTCTGTGTAGTTTTTATTTGAACTTATTCCTTTTTCCACTATTGGCCTCTTAGCGCCCTGAATGTCCACTTGTTTTTCTACAGAAAGAGGGTTTCAGAACTGCTCAATCAAAACTAAGGTTCAACTCTGTTAGCTGAATGCACAGAACAGAAAGAAGTTTCACAGATTGCTTCTTTGTAGTTTTTGTTTGAAGATATTCCCTTTTCCACTATAGGCCTCTTAGCGCCATGAATGTACACTTGCATTTTCTACAGAAAGAGTGTTTCAGAACTGTTCAGTCAAAATTAAGGTTCAACTGTGTTAGTTTAAAAACAGAACTGTAAGAAATTTCATAGATTGCTTCTGTGTAGTTTTTACTTGAAGGTATTCCTTTTTCCACCATAGGCCTCTTTGCGCCCTGAATGTCCACTTGCATTTTCTACAGAAAGAGGGTTTCAGAACTGCTCAATCAAAAGTAAGGTTGAACTCTGTTAGTTGAATGCACAGAACTGTAAGAAGTTTCACAGATATCTTCTTTGTAGTTTTTATTTGAACATATACCTTTTTCAACTATAGGCCTCTTAGCGCCCTGAATGTTCACTTGCATTTTCTGCAGAAAGAGTGTTTCCTAACTGCTCAATATAAACTAAGGTTCAACTCTGTTAGTTGAATGCACAGAACAGTAAGAAGTTTCACAGATTGCTTCTGTGTAGTTTTTATTTGAACATATTCATTTTTCCGCTATAGGCCTCTTAGCGCCCTGAATGTTCACTTGCATTTTCTACAGAAAGAGTGTTTCAGAACTGCTCAATAATAACTAAGGTTCAACTCTGTTAGTTGAATGCACAGAACAGTAAGAAGTTTCACAGATTGCTTCTGTGAGGTTTTTATTTGAAGATATTCCTTTTCCCACTATAGGCCTCTCATCGCCCTGAATGTCCACTTGCATTTTCTACAGAAAGAGTGTTTCAGAACTGCTCAATAAAAATTACCGTTCAACTATGTTAGTTGATTGCACAGAACAGTAAGAAATTTCGCAGATTGCTTCTGTGAAGTTTTTATTTGAAAATATTCCTTTTTCCACTCTAGGCCTCTTAGCTCCCTGAATGTCTAATTGCATTTTCTATAGAAAGGGTGTTTCTGAAGTGCTCAATCAAAAGTAAGGTTCAACTCTGTTAGATGAATGCAAAGAACAGAAAGAAGTTTCACAGAATGCTTCTGTGTAGTTTGTATTTGATGGTATTACTTTTTCCGCTATAGGCCTCTTAGCGCTCCGAAGGTCCACTTGCATTTTCTACAGAAAGAGTGTGTCAGAACTTCTCAATCAAATGTAAGTTTCAACTCCGTTAGTTCAATGCACAGAACAGAGAGAAGTTTCACAGATAGCTTCTGTGTAGTTTTTATGTGAACTTTTTCCTTTTTCCACTATAGTCCTCTTAGCGCCCTGAATATCCTCTTGTATTTTCTACAGAAAGAGTGTTTCAGAACTGCTCAATCAACACTAAGGTTCAACTCTGTTAGTTGAAAGCACAGAAAAGTAAGAAGTTTCACAGATTGCTTCTGTGTAGTTTTTGTTTGAAGATATTCCTTTTTCCACCACAGGCCTTTAGAGCCCTGAATGTCCACTTGCCTTTTCTACAGAAAGATTGTTTCAGAATTGCTCAATCAAATGTAGGGTTCAACTCTGTTAGTTGAATGCACAGAACAGAAAGAAGTTTCACAGAATGGTTCTCTGTAGCGTCTATTTCAAGATATTCCTTTTTCCGCTCTAGGTCTCTTAGCGCTCCGAATGTCCACTTGCATTTTCTACATAAAGAGTGTTTCAGAACTGTTGAATCAAATGTAAGGTTCAACTCCGTTAGTTGAATGCACAGAACAGAAAGAAGTTTCACAGAATTCTTCTGTATAGTTTTTATTTGAAGATATTAGTTTTTCCGCTATATTCCCCTTATCGCCTTGAATTTCCACTTGCATTTTCAACAGAAAGAGTGTTTCAGCTCTGCTCAATCAAAGTAAGTTTCCACTCTGTTAGTTGAATGCACAGAACAGAGAGAAGTTTCACAGATAGCTGCTGTGTAGTTTTTATTTGAACATATTCCTTTATCCAGTATAGTCCTCTTAGCGCCCTGAATGTACACTTGCATTTTTTACAGAAAGAGTGTTTCAGAACTCCTCAATGAAAACTAACGTTCAACTCTGTTAGTAGAGTGTACAGAACAGAAAGAAATTTCACACATTGCTTCTGTGTAGTTTTTGTTTGAAGAAATTCCTTTGTCCACTATAGGCTTCTTAGCGCCATGAATGTCCACTTGCATTTACTACAGAAAGAGTGTTTCAGAACTGCTCAATCAAATCTAAGTTTCAACTCTGTTAGTGGAATGCACAGAACAGCAAGAAGTTTCACAGATTGCTTCTGTGTAGTTTTTATTTGAACATATTCCATTTTCCACTATAGGTCTCTTAGCGCCCTTAATGTCCACTTGCATTTTCATCAGAAACAGTGTTTCAGAACGGCTGAATCAAAAGTAAGGTTCAATTCTGTTAGTTGAATGCACAGAACAGAAAGAAGTTTCACAGAATGTTTCTGTGTAGTTTTTATTTGAAGATATTCCTTTTTCTGCTATAGGCCTCTTAGCGCTCCGAAGGTCCACTTGTATTTTCTACAGAAAGAGTGTTTCAAAACTGCTCAATCAAAAGTAAGGTTCTACTCTGTTAGTTGAATGCACAGAACAGAAATAAGTTTCACAGATTGCTTCTGTGTAGTTTTTATATGAACATATTCCTTTTTCCAATACAGGCCTCTTAGTGCCCTGAATATTCACTTGCATTTGCTACAGAAAGAGTGTTTCAGAACTGCTCAATCCTAAGTAAGGTTCAACTCTGTTAGTTGAATGCACAGAACAGAAAGAAGTTTCACAGAATATGTCTGTGTAGTTTTTACTTGAATATATTCCTATTTCAGCTATAGGCCACTTAGCGCTCAGAATGTCCACTTGCATTTTCTACAGAAAGGGTGTTTCCGAACTCCTCAATCAAAAGTAAGGTTCAACTCTGTTAGTTGAATGCACAGAAAAGATAGAAGTTTCACAGATAGCTTCTGTGTAGTTTTTATTTGAACATATTCCTTTTTCCACTATAGTAATCCCAGTGCCATGAATGTACACTTGCATTTTCTACAGAAAAAGTGTTTAAGAACTGCTCAATCAAAACTAAGGCTCAACTCTGTTAGTTGAATGCAGAGAACAGAAAGAAGTTTCACAGATTGCTTCTGTGTAGTTTTTATTTGAAGATATTCATTTTTCTGCTATAGGACTCTTAGCGCCCTGAATGTCCACTTGCATTTTCTACAGAAAGAGTGTTTCAGAACTGCTCAATAATAACTAAGGTTCAACACTGTTAGTTGAATGCACAGAACAGTAAGAAGTTTCACAAATTGCTTCTGTGTGGGTTTTATTTGAAAATATTTCTTTTTCCACTATAGGCCTCTTAGCTCCTTGAATGTCCAATTGCATTTTCTATAGAAACGGTGTTTCAGAAGTGCTCAATCAAAAGTAAGGTTCAACTCTGTTAGATGAATGCAAAGAACAGAAAGAAGTTTCACAGAATGCTTCTGTGTAGTTTGTATTTGAAGTTATTACTTTTTCCGCTACAGGCCTCTTAGCGCTCTGAAGGTCCACTTGCAATTTCTACAGAAAGAGTGTTTCAGAACTTCTCAATCAAAAGTAAGGTTCAACTCCGTTAGTTGAATGCACAGAACAGAGAGAAGTTTCACAGATAGCTTCTGTGTAGTTTTTATGTGAACTTTTTGCTTTTTCAACTATAGTCCTCTTAGCGCCCTGAATGTCCACTTGTATTTTCTACAGAAAGAGTGTTTCAGAACTGATCAATCAAAACTGAGGTTCAACTCTGTTAGTTGAATGCACAGAACAGTAAGAAGTTTCACAGATTTCTCCTGTGCAGTTTTTATTTGAAGATATTCCTTTTCCACTACAGGCCTCTTAGCGCCCCGAATGTCCAATTGCATTTTCTACAGAAAGAGTGTTTCAGAACTGCTCAATCAAAAGTAAGGTTAAACTCTGTTAGTTGAATGCGCAGAACAGAAAGAAGTTTCACAGAATTATTCTGTGTAGTTTTTAATTGAAGATATTCCTTTTTCCGCTATACGCCCCTTAACGCTCCGAATGTCCACTTGCATTTTCTACAGAAAGAGTGTTTCAGAACTGCTCAATCAAAAGTAAGGTTGAACTCTGTTAGTTGAATGCACAGAACTGTAAGAAGTTTCACAGATAGCTTCTTTGTAGTTTTTATTTGAACATATATCTTTTTCAACTATAGGCCTCTTAGGACCCTGAATTTTCACTTGCATTTTCTGCAGAAAGATTGTTTCATAACTGCTCAATATAAACTAAGGTTCAACTCTGTTAGTTGAATGCACAGAACAGTAAGAAGTTTCACAGATTGCTTCTGTGTAGTTTTTATTTGAACATATTCATTTTTCCGCTATAGGCCTCTTAGCGATCTGAATGTTCACTTGCATTATCTACAGAAAGAGTGTTTCAGAACTGCTCAATAATAATTAAGGTTCAACTGTGTTAGTTGAATGCATAGAACAGTAAGAAGTTTCACAGATTGCTTCTGTGTGGTTTTTATTTGAAGATATTCCTTTTCCCACTATAGGCCTCTCAGCGCCCTGAATGTCCACGTGCATTTTCTACAGAAAGAGTGTTTCAGATCTGCCCAATAAAACTACCGTTCAACTTTGTTAGTTGAATGCACAGAACAGTAAGATGTTTCGCAGATTGCTTCGATGCAGTTTTTATTTGAAAATATTCCTTTTTCCACTATAGGCCTCTTAGCTCCCTGAATGCCCAATTGCATTTTCTATAGAAAGGGTGATTCAGAAGTGCTCAATCAAAAGTAAGGTTCAACTCTGTTAGATGAATGCAAAGAACAGAAAGAAGTTTCACAGAATGTTTCTGTGTAGTTTGTATTTGAAGGTATTACTTTTTCCGCTATAGGCCTCTTAGCGCTCCGAAGGTCCACTTGCATTTTCTACAGAAAGAGTGTTTCAGAACTTCTCAATCAAAAGTAAGGTTCAACTCTGTTAGTTGAAAGCACAGAACAGAAAGAAGTTTCACAGATTGCTTCTGTGTAGTTTTTGTTTGAAGATATTCCTTTTTCTACTATGGGCCTCTTAGCGCCATGAATGTCCACTTGCATTTTCTACAGAAAGAGTGTTTCAGAACTGCTCAATCAAAACTAAAGTTCAACTCTGTGAGTTGAATTCACAGAGCAGAGAGAGGTTTCACAGATATCTTCTGTGTAGCTTTTATTTGAACTTATTCCTTTTTCCACTATAGGCCTCTTAGTGCCCTGAATGTCCACTTTTATTTTCTACAGAAAGAGTGTTTCATAACTGCTCAATCAACACTAAGGGTCAACACTGTTAGTTGAATGCACAGAACAGAAAGAAGTTTCACAGATTGCTTCTTTGTAGTTTTTGTTTGAAGATATTCCCTTTCCCACTATAGGCAACTTAGCGGCATGAATGTCCACTTGAATTTTCTACAGAAAGAGTGTTTCAGAACTGTTCAATCAAAATTAAGGTTCAACTGTGTTTGTTTAAAGAACAGAACCGTAAGAAGTTTCACAGATTGCTTCTGTGTAATTTTTATTTGAAGGTATTCCTTTTTCCACCATAGGCCTCTTAGCGCCCTGAATGTCCACTTGTATTTTCTACAGAAAGAGTGTTTCAGAACTGCTCAATCAAAAGTAAGGTTGAACTCTGTTAGTTGAATGCACAGAACTGTAAGAAGTTTCACAGATAGCTTCTTTGCAGTTTTTATTTGAACATATACCTTTTTCAACTATAGGCCTCTTAGCGCCCTGAATGTTCACTTGCATTTTCTGCAGAAAGAGTGTTTCATAACTGCTCAGTATAAACTAAGGTTCAACTCTGTTAGTTGAATGCACAGAACAGTAAGAAGTTTCACAGATTGCTTCTGTGTAGTTTTTATTTGAACATATTCATTCTTCCGCTATAGGCCTCTTAGCGCCCTGACTGTTCACTTGCATTTTCTACAGAAAGATTGTTTCAGAACTGCTCAATAATAACTAAGGTTCAACACTGTTATTTGAATGCACAGAACAGTAAGAAGTTTCACAGATTGCTTCTTGTGGTTTTATTTGAAGATATTCCTTTTCCCACTATAGGCCTCTCAGCGCCCTGAATGTCCACTTGCATTTTCTACAGAAAGAGTGTTTCAGAACTGCTCAATAAAAACTACCGTTCAACTATGTTAGTTGAATGCACAGAACAGGAAGAAGTTTCGCAGATTGCTTCTGTGCAGTTTTTATTTCAAAATATTCCTTTTTCCACTATAGGCCTCTTAGCTCCCTGAATGTCCAATTGCATTTTCTATAGAAACGGAGTATCAGAAGTGCTCAATCAAAAGTAAGGTTCAACTCTGTTAGATTAATGCAAAGAAGAGAAAGAAGTTTCACAGAATGCTTCTGTGTAGTTTGTATTTGAAGATATTACTTTTTCCGCTATAGGCCTCTTAGCGCTCCGAATTTACACTTGAATTTTCTACAGAAACAGTGTTTCAGAACTTCTCAATCAAAAGTAAGGTTCAACTCCATTAGTTGAATGCACAGAACAGAGAGAAGTTTCACAGATAGCTTCTGTGTAGTTTTTATGTGAACTTTTTCCTTTTTCCACTATAGTCCACTTAGCGCCCTGAATGTCCACTTGTATTTTCTACAGAAAGAGAGTTTCAGAACTGCTGAATCAAAACTGAGGTTCAACTCTGTTAGGTGAATGCACAGAACAGTAAGAAGTTTCACAGATTTCTTCTGTGCGGTTTTTATTTCAAAATATTCCTTTTCCTCGGTAGGCCTCTTAGCGCACTGAATTTCCAATTGCATTTTCTACAGAAAGAGTGTTTCAGAACTGCTCAATCAAAAGTAAGGTTAAACTCTGTTAGTTGAATGCACAGAACTGGAAGAAGATTCACAGAATGCTTCTGTGTAGTTTCTATTTGAAGATATTTCTTTTTCCGCTATAGGCCTCTTAGCGCTCCGAATGTCCACTTGCATTTTCTACAGAAAGAGTATTTCAGAACTGTTCAATCAAAAGTAAAGTTCAACTCTGTTATTTGAATGCACAGAACAGAAAGAGGTTTCACAGATTGCTTCTGTGTAGTTTTTGTTTGAAGATATTCCTTTTTCTACTATGGGCCTCTTAGCGCCATGAACGTCCACTTGCATTTTCTACAGAAGGAGTGTTTCAGAACTGCTCAATCAAAACTAAGGTTCAACTCTGTTAGTTCAATGCACAGAACAGAGAGAAGTTTCACAGATATCTACTGTGTAGTTTTTATTTGAACTTATTCCTTTTTCCACTATAGGCCTCTTAGCGCCCTGAATGTCCACTTGTATTTTCTACAGAAAGAGTGTTTCAGAACTGCTCAATCAAAACTAAGGTTCAAATATGTTAGTTTAAAGAACAGAACCGTAAGAAGTTTCACAGATTGCTTCTGTGTAGTTTTTATTTGAAGGTATTCCTTTTTCCACCATAGGCCTCTTAGCGCCCTGAATGTCCACTTGCATTTCCTACAGAAAGGGTGTTTCAGAACCGCTCAATCAAAAGTAAGGTTGAACTCCGTTAGTTGTAAGCACAGAACTGTAGGAAGTTTCACCGATAGCTTCTTTGTAGTTTTTAATTGAACATATACCTTTTTCAACAATAGGCTTCTTAGCGCCCTGAATGTACACTTGCATTTTCTGCAGAAAGAGTGGTTCACAACTGCTCAATATAAACTAAGGTTCATCTCTGTTAGTTGAATGCACAGAGCAGTAAGAAGTTTCACAGATTGCTTCAGTGTAGTTTTTATTTGAACATATTCATTTTTCCGCTATAGGCCTCTTAGCGCCCTGAATGTTCACTTGCATTTTCTACAGAAAGAGTGTTTCAGAACTGCTCAATAATAACTAAGGTTCAACTCTGTTAGTTGAATGCACAGAACAGAGAGAAGTTTCACAGATAGCTTCTGTGTAGTTTTTATTTGAACTTATTCCTTTTTCCACTATAGGCCTCTTAGCGCCCTGAATGTCCACTTGTATTTTCTACAGAAAGAGAGTTTCAGAACTGCGCAATCAAAACTAAGGTTCAACTCTGTTAGTTGAATGCACAGAACAGAAAGAAGTTTCACAGATTGCTTCTTTGTAGTTTTTGTTTGAAGATATTCCCTTTTCCACTCTAGGCCTCTTAGCGCCATGAAGGTAAATTTGCATTTTCTACAGAAAGAGTGTTTCAGAACTGTTCAATCAAAATTAAGGTTCAACTGTGTTAGTTTAAAGAACAGAACCGTAAGGAGTTTCACAGATTGCTTCTGTGTAGTTTTTATTTGAAGGTATTCCTTTTTCCACCATAGGCCTCTTAGCGCCCTGAATGTCCACTTGCATTTTCTACAGAAAGGGTGTTTCAGAACTGCTCAATCAAAAGTAAGGTTGAACTCTGTTAGTTGAATGCACAGAACTGTAAGAAGTTTCAGAGATATCTTCTTTGTAGTTTTTATTTGAACATATACCTTTTTCAACTATAGGCCTCTTAGCGCCCTGAATGTTCACTTGCATTTTCTGCAGAAAGAGTGTTTCATAACTGCTCAATATAAACTAAGGTTCAACTCTGTTAGTTGAATGCACAGAACAGTAAGAAGATTCACAGATATCTTCTTTGTAGTTTTTAATAGAACATATAACTTTTTCAACTATAGGCCTCTTAGCGCCCTGAATGTTCACTTGCATTTTCTGCAGAAAGAGTGTTTCATAACTGCTCAATATAAACTAAGGTTCAACTCTGTTAGTTGAATGCACAGAACAGTAAGAAGTTTCACAGATTGCTTCTGTGTGGTTTTTATTTGAAGATATTCCTTTTCCCACTATAGACCTCTCAGCGCCCTGAATGTCCACTTGCATTTTCTACAGAAAGAGTGTTTCAGAACTGCTCAATCAAAACTAAGGTTCAACTCTGTTAGTTGAATGCACAGAACAGAAAGAAGTTTCACAGATTGCTTCTTTGTAGTTTTTGTTTGAAGATATTCCCTTTTCCACTCTAGGCCTCTTAGATCCCTGAATGTCTAATTGCATTTTCTATAGAAAGGGTGTTTCAGAAGTGCTCAATCAAAAGTAAGGTTCAACTATTTTAGATGAATGCAAAGAACAGAAAGAAGGTTCACAGAATATTTCTGTGTAGTTTGCATTTGAAGGTATTACTTTTTCCGCTATAGGCCTCTTAGCGCTCCGAAGGTCCACTTGCATTTTCTACAGAAAAAGTGTTTCAGAACTGCCCAATCAAAAGTAAGGTTCAACTCTGTTAGTTGAATGCACAGAACAGAAAGTAGTTTCACTGATTGCATCTGTGTAGTTTTTGTTTGAAAATATTTCTTTTTCTACTATGGGCCTCTTAGTGCCATGAATGTCCACTTGCATTTTCTACAGAAAGAGTGTTTCAGAACTGCTCAATAAAAACTACCGTTCAACTCTGTTAGTTGAATGCACAGAACAGTAAGAAGTTTCGCAGATTGCTTCTGTGCAGTTTTTATTTGAAAATATTCCTTTTTCCACTATAGGCCTCTTAGCTCCCTGAAAGTCCAATTGCATTTTCTATAGAAAGGGTGTTTCCGAAGTGCTCAATCAAAAGTAAGGTTCAACTCTCTTAGATGAATGCAAAGAACAGAAAGAAGTTTCACAGAATGCTTCTGTGTAGTTTGTATTTGAAGGTATTTCTTTTTCCGCTATAGGCCTCTTAGCGCTCCGAATGTCCACTTGCATTTTCTACAGAAACAGTGTTTCAGAACTTCTCAATCAAAGGTAAGGTTCAACTCCGTTAGTTGAATGCACAGAACAGAGAGAAATTTCACAGATATCTTCTGTGTAGTTTTTATTTGAACTTATTACTTTTTCCACTATAGGCCTCTTAGCACCCTGAATGTCCACTTGTATTTTCTACAGAAAGAGTGTTTCAGAACTGCTCAATCAAAACTGAGGTTCAACTCTGCTAGTTGAATGCACAGAACAGTAAGAAGTTTCACAGATTTCTTCTGTGCAGTTTTCATTTGAAAATATTCCTTTTCCACTATAGGCCTCTTAGCGCCCTGAATGTCCAATTGCATTTTCTACAGAAAGAGTGTTTCAGAACTGCTCAATCAAAAGTAAGGTTAAACTCTCTTAGTTGAATGCAGAGAACAGAAAGAAATTTCAGAGAATGCTTCTGTGTAGTTTTTATTTGAAGGTATTACTTTTTCCGCAATAGGCCTCTTAGCGCTCCGAAGGTCCACTTGCATTTTCTACAGAAAGAGTGTTTCAGAACTTCTCAATCAAAAGTAAGGTTCAACTCCGTTAGTTGAATGCACTGAATAGAGAGCAGTTTCACAGATAGCTTCTGTGTAGTTTTTATGTGAACTTTTTGCTTTTTCCACTATAGTCCTCTTAGCGCCCTGAATGTCCACTTGAATTTTCTTCAGAAAGCGTGTTTCAAAACTGCTCAATCAAAGCTGAGTTTCAACTCTGTTAGTTGAATGCACAGAACAGTAAGAAGTTTCACAGATTGCTTCTGTGTAGTTTTTATTTGAACATATTCATTTTTCTGTTATTGGCCTCTTAGCGCTCCGAAGGTCCACTTGCATTTTTTACGGAAAGAGTGTTTCAGAACTGCTCAATCAAATGTAAAGTTCAACTCTGTTAGTTGAAGGCACAGAACAGAAAGAAGTTTCACTGATTGCTTCTGCGTAGTTTTTGTTGAAAATATTACATTTTCTACTATGGGCCTCTTAGTGCCATGAATGTCCACTTGCATTTTCTACAGAAAGTGTGTTTCAGAACTGCTCAATCAAAACTAAGGTTCAACTCTGTTAGTGGAATGCACAGAACAGAGAGAATTTTCACAGATATCTTCTGTGTAGTTTTTATTTGAACTTATTCCTTTTTCCACTACAGGCCTCTGAGCGCCCTGAATGTCCAATTGTATTTTCTACTGAAAGAGTGTTTCAGAACTGCTCCATCAAAACTAAGGTTCAACTCTGTTAGTTGAATGCACAGAACAGAAAGAATTTTCACAGATTGCTTCTTTGTAGTTTTTGTTTGAAGATATTCCCTTTTCCACTATAGGCCTCTTAGCGCCATGAATGTCCACTTGCATTATCTACAGAAAGAGTCTTTCAGAACTGTTCAATCAAAATTAAGGTTCAAATGTGTTAGTTTAAGAACAGAACCGTAAGAAGTTTCACAGATTGCTTCTGTGTAGTTTTTATTGGAAGGTATTCTTTTTTCCACCATAGGCCTCTTAGCGCCCTGAATGTCCACTTGCATTTTCTACAGAAAGGGTGTTTCAGAACTGCTCAATCAAAAGTAAGGTTGAACTCTGTTAGTTGTAAGCACAGAACTGTAGGAAGTTTCACCGATAGCTTCTTTGTAGTTTTTATTTGAACATATACCTTTTTCAACTATAGGCCTCTTAGCGCCCTGAATGTTCACTTGCATTTTCTGCAGAAAGAGTGTTTCATAACTGCTCAATATAAACTAAGGTTCAACTCTGTTAGTTGAATGCACAGAACAGTAAGAAGTTTCACAGATTGCTTCTGTGTAGTTTTTATTTGAACATATTCATTTTTCCGCTATAGGCCTCTTAGCGCCCTGAATGTTCAATTGCCTTTTCTACAGAAAGAGTGTTTCAGAACTGCTCAATAATAACTAAGGTTCAACTCTGTTAGTTGAATGCACAGAACAGTAAGAAGTTTCACAGATTGCTTCTGTGTGGTTTTTATTTGAAGATATTGCTTTTCCCACTATAGCCCTCTCAGCGCCCTGAATGTCCACTTGCATTTTCTACAGAAAGAGTGTTTCAGAACTGCTCAATAAAAACCACCGTTCAACTATGTTAGTGGAATGCACAGAACATTAAGAAGTTTCGCAGATTGCTTCTGTGCAGTTTTTATTTGAAAATATTCCTTTTTCCACTATAGGCCGCTTAGCTCCCTGAATGTCCAATTGCATTTTCTATAGAAAGGGTGTTTCAGAAGTGCTCAATCCAAAGTAAGCTTCAACTCTGTTAGATGAATGCAAAGAACAGAAAGAAGTTTCACAGAATGCTTCTGTGTAGTTTGTATTTGAAGGTATTACTTTTTCCGCTATAGGCCTCTTAGCGCTCCGAAGGTCCACTTGCATTTTCTACAGAAAGAGTGTTTCAGAACTTCTCAATCAAAAGTAAGGTTCAACTCCGTTAGTTGAATGCACAGAACAGAGAGAAGTTTCACAGATAGCTTCTGTGTAGTTTTTATGTGAACTTTTTCCTTTTTCCACTATAGTCCTCTTAGCGCCCTGAATGTCCCCTTGTATTTTCTACAGAAAGAGTGTTTCAGAACTGCTCAATCAAAACTGAGGTTCAACTCTGTTAGTTGAATGCACAGAACAGTAAGAAGATTCACAGATTTCTTCTGTGCAGTTTTTATTTAAAATATTCCTTTTCCACTATAGGCCTCTTAGCGCCCTGAATGTCCAATTGCATTTTCTACAGAAAGAGTGTTTCAGAACTGCTCAATCAAAAGTAAGGTTAAACTCTGTTAGTTGAAATCACAGAACAGAAAGAAGTTTCACAGAATGCTTCTGTGTAGTTTTTATTTGAAGATATTACTTTTTCCGCTATAGGCCTCTTAGCGCTACGAAGGTCCACATGCACTTTCTACAGAAAGAGTGTTTCAGAACTGCTCAATCAAATCTAAGCTTCAACTCTGTTAGTTGAATGCACAGAAAATAAAGAAGTTTCACAGATTTCTTCTTTGTAGTTTTTGTTTGAAGATATACCCTTTTCCACTATAGGCCTCTTAGTGCCATGAATGTCCACTTGCATTTTCTACAGAAAGTGTGTTTCAGAACTGTTCAATCAAAATTAAGGTTCAACTGAGTTAGTTTAAAGAACAGAACCGTAAGGAGTTTCGCAGATTGCTTCTGTGTAGTTTTTATTTGAAGGTATTCCTTTTTCCACCATAGGCCTCTTAGCGCCCTGAATGTCCACTTGCATTTTCTACAGAAAGGGTGTTTCAGAACTGCTCAATAAAAACTACCGTTCAACTATGTTAGTTGAATGCACAGAACAGTAAGAAGTTTCGCAGATTGCTTCTGTGCAGTTTTTATTTGAAAATATTCCTTTTTCCACTATAGGCCTCTTAGCTCCCTGAATGTCCAATTGCATTTCCTATAGAAAGGGTGTTTCTGAAGTGCTCAATCAAAAGTAAGGTTCAACTCTGTTAGATGAATGCAACGAACAGAAAGAAGTTTCACAGAATGCTTCTGTGTAGTTTGTATTTGAAGGTATTACTTTTTCCGCTATAGGCCTCTTAGCGCTCCGAAGGTCCACTTGCATTTTCTACAGAAAGAGTGTTTCAGAACTTCTCAATCAAAAGTAAGGTTCAACTCCGTTAGTTGAATGCACAGAACAGAGAGAAGTTTCACAGATAGCTTCTGTGTAGTTTTTATGTGAACTTTTTCCTTTTTCCACTATAGTCATCTTAGCGCCCAGAATGTCCACTTGTATTTTCTACATAAAGTGTGTTTCAGAACTGCTCAATCAAAACTGAGGTTCAACTCTGTTAGTTGAATGCACAGAACAGTAAGAAGTTTCACAGATTTCTTCTGTGCAGTTTTTATTTGAAAATATTCCTTTTCCACTATAGGCCTCTTAGCGCCCTGAATGTCCAATTGCGTTTTCTACAGAAAGAGTGTTTCAGAACTGCTCAATCAAAAGTAAGGTTAAACTCTGTTAGTTGAATGCACAGAATAGAAAGAAGTTTCACAGAATGCTTCTGTGTAGTCTTTATTTGAAGATATTACTTTTTCCGCTATAAGCCTCTTAGCGCTCCGAATGTCCACTTGCATTTTCTACAGAAAGAGTGTTTCAGAACTGCTCAATCAAAAGTAAGTTTCAACTCTGTTAGTTGAATGCACAGAACAGAAAGAAGTTTCACAGATTGCTTCTGTGTAGTTTTTGTTTGAAGATATACCTTTTCCTACTATGGGCCTCTTAGCGCCATGAATGTCCACTTGCATTTTCTACAGAAAGAGGGTTTCAGAACTGCTCAATCAAAACTAAGGTTCAACTCTGTTAGTTGAATGCACAGAACAGTAAGAAGTTTCACAGATATCTTCTTTGTAGTTTTTATTTGAACTTATTACTTTTTCCACTATAGGCCTCTTACCGCCCCAAATGTCCACTTGTATTTTCTACAGAAAGAGGGTTTCAGAACTGCTCAATCGAAACTAAGTTTCAACTCTGTTAGTTGAATGCACAGAAAAGAAAGTAGTTTCACAGATTGCTTCTTTGTAGTTTTTGTTTGAAGATATTCCCTTTTCCACTATAGGCCTCTTAGCGCCATGAATGTCCACTTGCATTTTCTACAGAAAGAGTGTTTCAGAACTGTTCAATCAAAATTAAGGTTCAACTGTGTTAGTTTAAAGAACAGAACTGTAAGAAGTTTCACAGATTGCTTCTGTGTCGTTTTTATTTGAAGGTATTCCTTTTTCCACCATAGGTCTCTTAGCGCCCTGAATGTCCACTTGCATTTTCTACAGAAAGTGTGTTTCAGAACTGCTCAATCAAAAGTAAGGTTGAACTCTGTTAGTTGAATGCACAGAACTGTAAGAAGTTTCACAGATAGCTTCTTTGTAGTTTTTATTTGAACATATACCTTTTTCAACTATAGGCCTGTTAGCGCCCTGAATATTGACTTGTATTTTCTGCTGAAAGAGTGTTTCAAAACTGCTGATTATAAACTAAGGTTCAACTCTGTTAGTTGAATGCACAGAACAGTAAGAAGTTTCACAGATTGATTCTGTGTAGTTTTTATTAGTACATATTCATTTTTCCGCTATAGGCCTCTTAGCGCTCCGAAGGTCCACTTGCATTTTTTACAGAAAGAGTGTTTCAGAACTGCTCAATCAAAAGTAAGGTTCAACTCTGTTAGTTGAATGCACAGAAGAGAAAGAAGTTTCACTGATTGCTTCTGTGTAGTTGTTGTTTGAAGATATTACTTTTTCTACTATGGGCCTCTTAGTGCCAAGAATGTCCACTTGCATTTTCTACAGAAAGTGTGTTTCAGAACTGCTCAATCTAAACTAAGTTTCAACTCTGTTAGTAGAATGCACAGAACTGAGAGAAGTTTCACAGATATCTTCTGTCTAATTTTTATTTGAACTTATTCTTTTTTCCACTACAGGCCTCATAGTGCCCTGAATGTCCACTTGTATTTTCAACTGAAAGAGTGTTTCAGAACTGCTCAATAATAACTAAGGTTCAACTCTGTTAGTTGAAAGCACAGAACAGTAAGAAGTTTCACAGATTGCTTCTG
>NW_022097987.1:0-17716 GCF_006542625.1 Nomascus leucogenys
ACACTCTTTCTGTAGAAACTGCATGGACATTCGGAGCGCTAAGGGGCCTATAGTGGAAAAAGGAATATCTTCAAATAAAAACTACACAGAAGCATTCTGTGAAACTTCTTTCTGTTCTGTGCATTCAACTAACAGAGTTGAAGCTTACTTTTGATTGAGCAGTTCTGAAACACTCTTTCTGTAGAAACTGCAAGTGGACATTCTGAGCGCTAAGGGGCCTATAGTGGAAAAAGGAATATCTTCAAATAAAAACTACACAGAAATTCTGTGAAACTTCTTTCTGTTCTGTGCATTCAACTAACAGAGTTGAAGCTTACTTTTGATTGAGCAGTTCTGAAACACTCTTTCTGTAGAAACTGCAATGGACATTCGGGGCTAAGGGGCCTATAGTGGAAAAAGGAATATCTTCAAATAAAAACTACACAGAAGCATTCTGTGAAACTTCTTTCTGTTCTGTGCATTCAACTAACAGAGTTGAAGCTTACTTTTGATTGAGCAGTTCTGAAACACTCTTTCTGTAGAAACTGCAATTGGACATTCTGAGCGCTAAGGGCCTATAGTGGAAAAAGGAATATCTTCAAATAAAAACTACACAGAAGCATTCTGTGAAACTTCTTTCTGTTCTGTGCATTCAACTAACAGAGTTGAAGCTTACTTTTGATTGAGCAGTTCTGAAACACTTTTGTAGAAACTGCATGGACATTCGGAGCGCTAAGGGGCCTATAGTGGAAAAAGGAATATCTTCAATAAAAACTACACAGAAGCATTCTGTGAAACTTCTTTCTGTTCTGTGCATTCAACTAACAGAGTTGAAGCTTACTTTTGATTGAGCAGTTCTGAAACACTCTTTCTGTAGAACTTTTGGAAGTGGATATCTTCAAATAAAAACTACACAGAAGCATTCTGTGAAACTTCTTTCTGTTCTGTGCATTCAACTAACAGAGTTGAAGCTTACTTTTGATTGAGCAGTTCTGAAAAACACTTTCTGTAGAAACTGCAAGTTGACATTCTGAGCGCTAAGTGGCCTATAGTGGAAAAAGAAATATCTCAAATAAAAACTACACAGAAGCATTCTGTGAAACTTCTTTCTGTTCTGTGCATTCAACTAACAGAGTTGAAGCTTACTTTTGATTGAGCAGTTCTGAAACACCTTTCTGTAGAAACTGCATGTGGACATTCGGAGCGCTAAGGGCCTATAGTGGAAAAAGGAATATCTTCAAATAAAAACTACACAGAAGCATTCTGTGAAACTTCTTTCTGTTCTGTGCATTCAACTAACAGAGTTGAAGCTTACTTTTGATTGAGCAGTTCTGAAACTCTTTCTGTAGAAACTGCAATTGGACATTCACGCTAAGGGCCTATAGTGGAAAAAGGATATCTTCAAATAAAAACTACACAGAAGCATTCTGTGAAACTTCTTTCTGTTCTGTGCATTCAACTAACAGAGTTGAAGCTTACTTTTGATTGAGCAGTTCTGAACACTTTTGTAGAAACTGCATGGACATTCGGAGCGCTAAGGGGCCTATAGTGGAAAAAGGAATATCTTCAATAAAAACTACACAGAAGCATTCTGTGAAACTTCTTTCTGTTCTGTGCATTCAACTAACAGAGTTGAAGCTTACTTTTGATTGAGCAGTTCTGAAACACTCTTTCTGTAGAAACTGCAAGTGTGACATTCTGAGCGCTAAGGGCCTATAGTGGAAAAAGGAATATCTTCAAATAAAAACTACACAGAAGCATTCTGTGAAACTTCTTTCTGTTCTGTGCATTCAACTAACAGAGTTGAAGCTTACTTTTGATTGAGCAGTTCTGAAACACTCTTTCTGTAGAAACTGCAAGTGGAATTCGGAGCGCTAAGGGGCCTATAGTGGAAAAAGGAATATCTTCAAATAAAAACTACACAGAAGCATTCTGTGAAACTTCTTTCTGTTCTGTGCATTCAACTAACAGAGTTGAAGCTTACTTTTGATTGAGCAGTTCTGAAACACTCTTTCTGTAGAAACTGCAAGTGGACATTCGGAGCTAAGGGCCTATAGTGGAAAAAGGAATATCTTCAAATAAAAACTACACAGAAGCATTCTGTGAAACTTCTTTCTGTTCTGTGCATTCAACTAACAGAGTTGAAGCTTACTTTTGATTGAGCAGTTCTGAAACACTCTTTCTGTAGAAACTGCAATGGACATTCGGTGGCTAAGGGCCTATAGTGGAAAAAGGAATATCTTCAAATAAAAACTACAGAAAGCATTCTGTGAAACTTCTTTCTGTTCTGTGCATTCAACTAACAGAGTTGAAGCTTACTTTTGATTGAGCAGTTCTGAAACACTCTTTCTGTAGAAACTGCAATGGACATTCGAGCGCTAAGGGGCATATAGTGGAAAAAGGAATGTCTTCAAATAAAAACTACACAGAAGCATTCTGTGAAACTTCTTTCTGTTCTGTGCATTCTAACAGAGTTGAAGCTTACTTTTGATGAGCAGTTCTGAAACACTCTTTCTGTAGAAACTGCAAGTGGACATTCTGAGCGCTAAGGGCCTATAGTGGAAAAAGGATATCTTCAAATAAAAACTACACAGAAGCATTCTGTGAAACTTCTTTCTGTTCTGTGCATTCAACTAACAGAGTTGAAGCTTACTTTTGATTGAGCAGTTCTGAAACACTCTTTCTGTAGAAACTGCATTGGACATTCTGGCGCTAAGGGCCTATAGTGGAAAAAGGAATATCTTCAAATAAAAACTACACAGAAGCATTCTGTGAAACTTCTTTCTGTTCTGTGCATTCAACTACAGAGTTGAAGCTTACTTTTGATTGAGCAGTTCTGAAACACTTTCTGTAGAAACTGCATGTGGATTCGGAGCGCTAAGGGCCTATAGTGGAAAAAGGAATATCTTCAAATAAAAACTACACAGAAGCATTCTGTGAAACTTCTTTCTGTTCTGTGCATTCAACTAACAGAGTTGAAGCTTACTTTTGATTGAGCAGTTCTGAAACACTCTTTCTGTAGAAACTGCAAGTGGACACGGAGTGCTAAGGGCCTATAGTGGAAAAGGAATATCTTCAAATAAAACTACACAGAAGCATTCTGTGAAACTTCTTTCTGTTCTGTGCATTCAACTAACAGAGTTGAAGCTTACTTTTGATTGAGCAGTTCTGAAACACTCTTTCTGTAGAAACTGCATGGACATTCGAGCTAAGGGCCTAGTGGAAAAAGGAATATCTTCAAATAAAAACTACACAGAAGCATTCTGTGAAACTTCTTTCTGTTCTGTGCATTCAACTAACAGAGTTGAAGCTTACTTTTGATTGAGCAGTTCTGAAACACTCTTTCTGTAGAAACTGCAAGTGGACATTCGGAGCTAAGGGGCCATAGTGGAAAAAGGAATATCTTCAAAAAAACTACACAGAAGCATTCTGTGAAACTTCTTTCTGTTCTGTGCATTCAACAGAGTTGAAGCTTACTTTTGATTGAGCAGTTCTGAAACACTCTTTCTGTAGAAACTGCATGGACATTCGGTGGCTAAGGGCCTAGTGGAAAAAGGAATATCTTCAAATAAAAACTACACAGAAAGCATTCTGTGAAACTTCTTTCTGTTCTGTGCATTCAACTAACAGAGTTGAAGCTTACTTTTGATTGAGCAGTTCTGAAACACTCTTTCTGTAGAAACTGCATGGACATTCGGCTAAGGGCCTATAGTGGAAAAAGGAATATCTTCAAATAAATACACAGAAGCATTCTGTGAAACTTCTTTCTGTTCTGTGCATTCAACTAACAGAGTTGAAGCTTACTTTTGATTGAGCAGTTCTGAAACACTCTTTCTGTAGAAACTGCAAGTGGACATTCGAGCGCTAAGGGCCTATAGTGGAAAAAGGAATATCTTCAAATAAAAACTACACAGAAGCATTCTGTGAAACTTCTTTCTGTTCTGTGCATTCAACTAACAGAGTTGAAGCTTACTTTTGATTGAGCAGTTCTGAAACACCTTTCTGTAGAAACTGCAAGTGACATTCTGGCGCTAAGGGCCTATAGTGGAAAAAGGAATATCTTCAAATAAAAACTACACAGAAGCATTCTGTGAAACTTCTTTCTGTTCTGTGCATTCAACTAACAGAGTTGAAGCTTACTTTTGATTGAGCAGTTCTGAAACACTCTTTCTGTAGAAACTGCAAGTGGCATTCGGAGCTAAGGGCCTATAGTGGAAAAAGGAATATCTTCAAATAAAAACTACACAGAAGCATTCTGTGAAACTTCTTTCTGTTCTGTGCATTCAACTAACAGAGTTGAAGCTTACTTTTGATTGAGCAGTTCTGAAACACTCTTCTGTAGAAACTGCAAGTGGACATTCGGAGCGCTAAGGGCCTAGTGGAAAAAGGAATATCTTCAAATAAAAACTACACAGAAGCATTCTGTGAAACTTCTTTCTGTTCTGTGCATTCAACTAACAGAGTTGAAGCTTACTTTTGATTGAGCAGTTCTGAAACACTCTTTCTGTAGAAACTGCAAGTGGACATTCGGAGCGCTAAGGGGCCTATAGTGGAAAAAGGAATATCTTCAAATAAAAACTACACAGAAGCATTCTGTGAAACTTCTTTCTGTTCTGTGCATTCAACTACAGAGTTGAAGCTTACTTTTGATTGAGCAGTTCTGAAACACTCTTTCTGTAGAAACTGCAAGTGACATTCTGAGCGCTAAGGGCCTATAGTGGAAAAAGGAATATCTTCAAATAAAAACTACACAGAAATTCTGTGAAACTTCTTTCTGTTCTGTGCATTCAACTCAGAGTTGAAGCTTACTTTTGATTGAGCAGTTCTGAAACACTCTTTCTGTAGAAACTGCATTGAATTCTGAGCTAAGGGGCCTATAGTGGAAAAAGGAATATCTTCAAATAAAAACTACACAGAAGCATTCTGTGAAACTTCTTTCTGTTCTGTGCATTCAACTAACAGAGTTGAAGCTTACTTTTGATTGAGCAGTTCTGAAACACTCTTTCTGTAGAAACTGCAATTGGACATTCTGTACGCTAAGGGCCTATAGTGGAAAAAGGAATATCTTCAAATAAAAACTACACAGAAGCATTCTGTGAAACTTCTTTCTGTTCTGTGCATTCAACTAACAGAGTTGAAGCTTACTTTTGATTGAGCAGTTCTGAAACACACTTTTGTAGAAACTGCATTGGACATTCGGAGCGCTAAGGGCCTGTGGAAAAAGGATATCTCAATAAAAACTACACAGAAGCATTCTGTGAAACTTCTTTCTGTTCTGTGCATTCAACTAACAGAGTTGAAGCTTACTTTTGATGAGCAGTTCTGAAACACTCTTTCTGTACATACATTTTTGGAAAAAAGGATATCTTCAAATAAAAACTACACAGAAGCATTCTGTGAAACTTCTTTCTGTTCTGTGCATTCAACTAACAGAGTTGAAGCTTACTTTTGATTGAGCAGTTCTGAAACACCTTTCTGTAGAAACTGCAAGTGACATTCTGAGCGCTAAGGGCCTATAGTGGAAAAAGGAATATCTTCAATAAAAACTACACAGAAAATTCTGTGAAACTTCTTTCTTTCTGTGCATTCAACTCACAGAGTTGAAGCTTACTTTTGATTGAGCAGTTCTGAAACACACTTTCTGTAGAAACTGCATGTGGATTTCGGAGCGCTAAGGGCCTATAGTGGAAAAAGGAATATCTTCAAATAAAAACTACACAGAAGCATTCTGTGAAACTTCTTTCTGTTCTGTGCATTCAACTAACAGTGTTGAAGCTTACTGTTGATTGAGCAGTTCTGAAACACTCTTTCTGTAGAAACTGCAAGTGGATTCGGAGCTAAGGGGCCTATAGTGGAAAAAGGAATATCTTCAAATAAAAACTACACAGAAGCATTCTGTGAAACTTCTTTCTGTTCTGTGCATTCCTAACAGAGTTGAAGCTTACTTTTGATTGAGCAGTTCTGAAACACTCTTTCTGTAGAAACTGCATGGACATTCGGTGTGCTAAGGGCCTATAGTGGAAAAAGGAATATCTTCAAATAAAAACTACACAGAAGCATTCTGTGAAACTTCTTTCTGTTCTGTGCATTCATAACAGAGTTGAAGCTTACTTTTGATTGAGCAGTTCTGAAACACTCTTTCTGTAGAAACTGCAAGTGGACATTCAGAGCGCTAAGGGGCCTATAGTGGAAAAAGGAATATCTTCAAAAAACTACACAGAAGCATTCTGTGAAACTTCTTTCTGTTCTGTGCATTCAACTAACAGAGTTGAAGCTTACTTTTGATGAGCAGTTCTGAAACACTCTTTCTGTAGAAACTGCAAGTGGACATTCTGAGGCTAAGGGGCCTATAGTGGAAAAAGGAATATCTTCAAATAAAAACTACACAGAAGCATTCTGTGAAACTTCTTTCTGTTCTGTGCATTCAACTAACAGAGTTGAAGCTTACTTTTGATTGAGCAGTTCTGAAACACTCTTTCTGTAGAAACTGCAAGTGGACATTCTGTGCGCTAAGGGCCTATAGTGGAAAAAGGAATATCTTCAAATAAAAACTACACAGAAGCATTCTGTGAAACTTCTTTCTGTTCTGTGCATTCAACTCAGAGTTGAAGCTTACTTTTGATTGAGCAGTTCTGAAACACTCTTTCTGTAGAAACTGCATGTGGACATTCGGAGCGCTAAGGGGAATAGTGGAAAAAAGGAATATTTTAAATAAAAACTACACAGAAGCATTCTGTGAAACTTCTTTCTGTTCTGTGCATTCAACTAACAGAGTTGAAGCTTACTTTTGATTGAGCAGTTCTGAAACACTCTTTCTGTAGAAACTGCAAGTGGACACGGAGTGCTAAGGGCCTATAGTGGAAAAAGGAATATCTTCAAATAAAAACTACACAGAAGCATTCTGTGAAACTTCTTTCTGTTCTGTGCATTCAACTAACAGAGTTGAAGCTTACTTTTGATTGAGCAGTTCTGAAACACTCTTTCTGTAGAAACTGCATGGGGACATTCGGAGCGCTAAGGGGCCTGTAGTGGAAAAGGAATATCTTCAAATAAAAACTACACAGAAGCATTCTGTGAAACTTCTTTCTGTTCTGTGCATTCAACTAACAGAGTTGAAGCTTACTTTTAATTGAGCAGTTCTGAAACGCTCTTTCTGTAGAAACTGCAAGTGACATTCGAGCGCTAAGGGTCCTATAGTGGAAAAAGGAATATCTTCAAATAAAAACTACACAGAAATTTCTGTGAAACTTCTTCTCTTCTGTGCATTCAACTAACAAGTTGAAGCTTACTTTTGATTGAGCAGTTCTGAAACACTCTTTCTGTAGAAACTGCATGACATTCGGTGCTAAGGGGCCTATAGTGGAAAAAGGAATATCTTCAAATAAAAACTACACAAAAACATTCTGTGAAACTTCTTTCTCTTCTGTGCATTCAACTAAAAGAGTTGAAGCTTACTTTTGATTGAGCAGTTCTGAAGCACTCTTTCTGTAGAAACTGCAATTGGACATTCTAGCGCTAAGGGCCTATAGTGGAAAAGGAATATCTCAAATAAAACTACAGAAAGCATTCTGTGAAACTTCTTTCTGTTCTGTGCATTCAACTAACAGAGTTGAAGCTTACTTTTGATTGAGCAGTTCTGAAACACACTTTTGTAGAAACTGCAATTGGACATTCGGAGCGAAGGGGCCTATAGTGGAAAAAGGATATCTCAAATAAAAACTACACAGAAGCATTCTGTGAAACTTCTTTCTGTTCTGTGCATTCAACTAACGAGTTGAAGCTTACTTTTGATTGAGCAGTTCTGAAACACTCTTTCTGTAGAAACATACTTTGGATAAATGTAAAATATCTTCAAATAAAACTACACAGAAGCATTCTGTGAAACTTCTTTCTGTTCTGTGCATTCAACTAACAGAGTTGAAGCTTACTTTTGATTGAGCAGTTCTGAAAACCTTTCTGTAGAAACTGCAAGTGGATTCTGAGCGCTAAGGGGCCTATAGTGGAAAAAGGAATATCTTCAAATAAAAACTACACAGAAGCATTCTGTGAAACTTCTTTCTGTTCTGTGCATTCAACTAACAGAGTTGAAGCTTACTTTTGATTGAGCAGTTCTGAACACTTTCTGTAGAAACTGCATGTGGACATTCGGAGCGCTAAGGGCCTATAGTGGAAAAAGGAATATCTTCAAATAAAAACTACACAGAAGCATTCTGTGAAACTTCTTTCTGTTCTGTGCATTCAACTAACAGAGTTGAAGCTTACTTTTGATTGAGCAGTTCTGAAACACTCTTTCTGTAGAAACTGCAAGTGGAATTCGGAGCGCTAAGGGCCTATAGTGGAAAAAGGAATATCTTCAAATAAAAACTACACAGAAGCATTCTGTGAAACTTCTTTCTGTTCTGTGCATTCAACTAACAGAGTGAAGCTTACTTTGATTGAGCAGTTCTGAAACACTCTTTCTGTAGAAACTGCATGGAATTCGGTGTCTAAGGGCCTAAGTGGAAAAAGGAATATCTTCAAAGTAAAAACGCACAGAAGCATTCTGTGAAACTTCTTTCTGTTCTGTGCATTCTCTAACAGAGTTGAAGCTTACTTTTGATTGAGCAGTTCTGAAACACTTTTCTGTAGAAACTGCAATGTGAAATTCGAGCGCTAAGGGCCTATAGTGGAAAAAGGAATATCTTTAAAAACTACACAGAAGCATTCTGTGAAACTTCTTTCTGTTCTGTGCATTCAACTAACAGAGTTGAAGCTTACTTTTGTGAGCAGTTCTGAAACACTCTTTCTGTAGAAACTGCAGTGGACATTCTGAGAGCTAAGGGGCCTAGTGGAAAAAGGATATCTTCAAATAAAACTACACAGAAGCATTCTGTGAAACTTCTTTCTGTTCTGTGCATTCAACTAACAGAGTTGAAGCTTACTTTTGATTGAGCATTCTGAAACACTCTTTCTGTAGAAACTGCAAGTTGGACATTCTGGGCTAAGGGGCCTATAGTGGAAAAAGGAATATCTTCAAATAAAAACTACACAGAAGCATTCTGTGAAACTTCTTTCTGTTCTGTGCATTCAACTAACAGAGTTGAAGCTTACTTTTGATTGAGCAGTTCTGAAACACTCTTTCTGTAGAAACTGCAAGTGGCATTCGGCGCTAAGGGATATAGTGGAAAAAGGAATATCTTCAAATAAAAACTACACAGAAGCATTCTGTGAAACTTCTTTCTGTTCTGTGCATTCAACTAACAGAGTTGAAGCTTACTTTTGATTGAGCAGTTCTGAAACACTCTTTCTGTAGAAACTGCATGTGGACACGGAGCGCTAAGGGCCTATAGTGGAAAAGGAATATCTTCAAATAAAAACTACACAGAAGCATTCTGTGAAACTTCTTTCTGTTCTGTGAATTCAACTAACAGAGTTGAAGCTTACTTTGATTGAGCAGTTCTGAAACTCTTTGTGTAGAAACTGCAATGGACATTCGGAGCGCTAAGGGCCTAGTAGTGGAAAAGGAATATCTTCAAATAAAAACTACACAGAAGCATTCTGTGAAACTTCTTTCTGTTCTGTGCATTCAACTAACAGAGTTGAAGCTTACTTTTATTGAGCAGTTCTGAAACTCTTTCTGTAGAAACTGCAATTGGACATTCTGGAGCGCTAAGGGGCCTGTAGTGGAAAAAGGAATATCTTCAATAAAAACTACACAGAAGCATTCTGTGAAACTTCTTTCTCTTCTGTGCATTCAACTAACAGAGTTGAAGCTTACTTTTGATTGAGCAGTTCTGAAACACTCTTTCTGTAGAAAAGTTGACATTCTGTGCGCTAAGGGGCCTATAGTGGAAAAAGGAATATCTCAAATAAAAACTACACAAAGAACATTCTGTGAAACTTCTTTCTGTTCTGTGCATTCAACTAAAGAGTTGAAGCTTACTTTTGATTGAGCAGTTCTGAAACACTCTTTCTGTAGAAACTGCAATTGGACATTCTAACGGTAAGGGCCTATAGTGGAAAAAGGAATATCTTCAAATAAAAACTACAGAAAGCATTCTGTGAAACTTCTTTCTGTTCTGTGCATTCAACTAACAGAGTTGAAGCTTACTTTTGATTGAGCAGTTCTGAAACACACTTTCTGTAGAAACTGCAATTGGACATTCGGCGCTAAGGGCCTATAGTGGAAAAAGGATATCTTCAAATAAACTACACAGAAGCATTCTGTGAAACTTCTTTCTGTTCTGTGCATTCAACTAACAGAGTTGAAGCTTACTTTTGATTGAGCAGTTCTGAAACACTTTTGTAGAAACTGCAAGTGGACATTCGAGCGCTAAGGGGCCTATAGTGGAAAAAGGATATCTTCAAATAAAACTACACAGAAGCATTCTGTGAAACTTCTTTCTTCTGTGCATTCAACTAACGAGTTGAAGCTTACTTTTGATTGAGCAGTTCTGAAACACTCTTTCTGTAGAAACTGCAAGTGGACATTCTGAGCGCTAAGGGGCCTATATTGGAAAAAGGAATATCTTCAAATAAAAACTACACAGAAGCATTCTGTGAAACTTCTTTCTGTTCTGTGCATTCAACTAACAGAGTTGAAGCTTACTTTTGATTGAGCAGTTCTGAAACACCTTTCTGTAGAAACTGCAAGTGGAATTCTGAGCGCTAAGGGCCTATATGGAAAAAGGAATATCTCAAATAAAAACTACACAGAAGCATTCTGTGAAACTTCTTTCTGTTCTGTGCATTCAACTACAGAGTGAAGCTTACTTTTGATTGAGCAGTTCTGAAAACACTTTCTGTAGAAACTGCAAGTGGATATTCGGAGCGCTAAGGGGCCTATAGTGGAAAAAGGAATATCTTCAAATAAAACTACACAGAAGCATTCTGTGAAACTTCTTTCTGTTCTGTGCATTCAACTAACAGAGTGAAGCTTACTTTTGATTGAGCAGTTCTGAAACATCTTTCTGTAGAAACTGCAAGTGGATATTCGGAGTCTAAGGCCTAGTGGAAAAAGGAATATCTTCAAAGTAAAAACGCACAGAAGCATTCTGTGAAACTTCTTTCTGTTCTGTGCATTCTCTAACAGAGTGAAGCTTACTTTTGATTGAGCAGTTCTGAAACACTCTTTCTGTAGAAACTGCATGGAATTCGGAGTCTAAGGGCCTAAGTGGAAAAAGGAATATCTTCAAGTAAAACACAGAAAGCATTCTGTGAAACTTCTTTCTGTTCTGTGCCATTCTCTAACAGAGTTGAAGCTTACTTTTGATTGAGCAGTTCTGAAACACTTTCTGTAGAAACTGCATGTGGACATTCGAGCTAAGGGCCTATAGTGGAAAAAGGAATATCTTCAAATAAACTACACAGAAGCATTCTGTGAAACTTCTTTCTGTTCTGTGCCTTCAACTAACAGAGTTGAAGCTTACTTTTGATTGAGCAGTTCTGAAACACTCTTTCTGTAGAACTGCAAGTTGACATTCTGAGCGCTAAGGGCCTATAGTGGAAAAAGGAATATCTCAAATAAAAACTACACAGAAGCATTCTGTGAAACTTCTTTCTGTTCTGTGCATTCAACTAACAGAGTTGAAGTTACTTTTGATTGAGTTCTGAAAACACTCTTTGTAGAAACTGCAAGTGACATTCTGGCGCTAAGGGACCTATAGTGGAAAAAGGAATATCTTCAAATAAAAACTACACAGAAGTATTCTGTGAAACTTCTTTCTGTTCTGTGCATTCAACTAACAGAGTTGAAGCTTACTTTTGATTGAGCAGTTCTGAAACACTCTTTCTGTAGAAACTGCAAGTGGACATTCGGAGCGCTTAAGGGCCTAGAGTGGAAAAAGGAATATCTTCAAATAAAACTACACAGAAGCATTCTGTGAAACTTCTTTCTGTTCTGTGAATTCAACTAACAGAGTTGAAGCTTACTTTTGATTGAGCAGTTCTGAAACACTCTTTCTGTAGAAACTGCATGGGACATTCGGAGGCTAAGGGGCCTGAGTGGAAAAAGGAATATCTTCAAATAAAAACTACACAGAAGCATTCTGTGAAACTCTTTCTGTTCTGTGCATTCAACTAACAGAGTTGAAGCTTACTTTGATTGAGCAGTTCTGAAACTCTTTCTGTAGAAACTGCATGACATTCGAGCGCTAAGGGGCCTATAGTGGAAAAAGGAATATCTTCAAATAAAAACTACACAGAAGCATACTGTGAAACTTCTTTCTGTTCTGTGCATTCAACTAAAGTTGAAGCTTACTTTTATTGAGCAGTTCTGAAACACTCTTTCTGTAGAAACGCATGACATTCGAGCGCTAAGGGCCTATAGTGGAAAAAGGAATATCTTCAAAAAAAACTACACAGAAATTCTGTGAAACTTCTTTCTCTTCTGTGCATTCAACTAAGAGTTGAAGCTTACTTTTGATTGAGCAGTTCTGAAACACTCTTTCTGTAGAAACTGCAATTGACATTCTGGCTAAGGGCCTATAGTGGAAAAAGGAATATCTTCAAATAAACACAAAAATTCTGTGAAACTTCTTTCTGTTCTGTGCATTCAACTAACAGAGTTGAAGCTTACTTTTGATTGAGCAGTTCTGAAACACTCTTTCTGTAGAAACTGCAATTGGACATTCGGAGCGCTAAGAGTCCTGTAGTGAAAAAGGGATATCTTCAATAAAAACTACACAGAAGCATTCTGTGAACTTCTTTCTGTTCTGTGCATTCAACTAAGAGTTGAAGCTTACTTTTGATTGAGCAGTTCTGAAACACTTTTGTAGAAACTGCGTTGGACATTCGGAGCGCTAAGGGCCTATAGAAAAAAGGATATCCAATTAAAAACTACACAGAAGCATTCTGTGAAACTTCTTTCTGTTCTGTGCATTCAACTAACGAGTGAAGCTTACTTTTGATTGAGCAGTTCTGAAACACTCTTTCTGTACATACTTGTTTGGAAAAAAGGGATATCTTCAAATAAAAACTACACAAAAGCATTCTGTGAAACTTCTTTCTGTTCTGTGCATTCAACTAACAGAGTTGAAGCTTACTTTTGATTGAGCAGTTCTGAAACTTTCTGTAGAAACTGCAAGTGGATTCTGAGCGCTAAGGGCCTATAGTGGAAAAAGGAATATCTTCAAATAAAAACTACACAGAAGCATTCTGTGAAACTTCTTTCTGTTCTGTGCATTCAACTAACAGAGTTGAAGCTTACTTTTGATTGAGCAGTTCTGAAACACTCTTCTGTAGAAACTGCAAGTGGATTCGGAGCGCTAAGGTATAGTGGAAAAAGGAATATCTTCAAATAAAAACTAACAGAAGCATTCTGTGAAACTTCTTTCTGTTCTGTGCATTCAACTAACAGAGTTGAAGCTTACTTTTGATTGAGCAGTTCTGAAACACTCTTTCTGTAGAAACTGCAAGTGGACATTCGGAGCTAAGGCCATAGTGGAAAAAGGAATATCTTCAAATAAAACTCACAGAAGCATTCTGTGAAACTTCTTTCTGTTCTGTGCATTCTCTAACAGAGTTGAAGCTTACTTTTGATTGAGCAGTTCTGAAACACTCTTTCTGTAGAAACTGCATGTGGAATTCGGTGGCTAAGGGCCTATAGTGGAAAAAGGAATATCTTCAAATAAAAACTACACAGAAGCATTCTGTGAAACTTCTTTCTGTTCTGTGCATTCAACTAACAGAGTTGAAGCTTACTTTTGATTGAGCAGTTCTGAAACACTCTTTCTGTAGAAACTGCATGTGGACATTCAGAGCGCTAAGGGCCTATAGTGGAAAAAGGAATATCTTCAAATAAAAACTACACAGAAGCATTCTGTGAAACTTCTTTCTGTTCTGTGCATTCTAACTAACAGAGTTGAAGCTTACTTTTGATTGAGCAGTTCTGAAACACTCTTTCTGTAGAAACTGCAAGTGGACATTCTGAGGCTAAGGGCCTATAGTGGAAAAGGATATCTTCAAATAAAAACTACACAGAAGCATTCTGTGAAACTTCTTTCTGTTCTGTGCATTCAACTAACAGAGTTGAAGCTTACTTTTGATTGAGCAGTTCTGAAACACTCTTTCTGTAGAAACTGCAAGTTGGACATTCTGTGCGCTAAGGGACCTATAGTGGAAAAAGGAATATCTCAAATAAAAACTACACAGAAATTCTGTGAAACTTCTTTCTGTTCTGTGCATTCAACTAACAGAGTTGAAGCTTACTTTTGATTGAGCAGTTCTGAAACACACTTTCTGTAGAAACTGCATGTGGACATTCTGAGCGCTAAGGAACCTATAGTGGAAAAAGGAATATCTTCAAATAAAAACTACACAGAAGCATTCTGTGAAACTTCTTCTGTTCTGTGCATTCAACTAACACAGAGTTGAGCTTACTTTTGATTGAGCAGTTCTGAAACACCTCTTTCTGTAGAAACTGCAAGTGGACACACGGAGTGCTAAGGGCCTATAGTGGAAAAAGGAATATCTTCAAATAAAACTACACAGAAGCATTCTGTGAAACTTCTTTCTGTTCTGTGCAATTCAACTAACAGTGTGAAGCTTACTTTGATTCGAGCAGTTCTGAAACACTCTTTGTAGAAACTGCATGGGACATTCGGAGCGCTAAGGGGCCTATAGTGGAAAAAGGAATATCTTCAAATAAAAACTACACAGAAGCATTCTGTGAAACTTCTTTCTGTTCTGTGCAATTCAACTAACAGAGTTGAAGCTTACTTTTATTGAGCAGTTCTGAAACCTCTTTCTGTAGAAACTGCAAGTGACATTCGAGCGCTAAGGGCCTATAGTGGAAAAGGAATATCTTCAAATAAAAACTACACAGAATTCTGTGAAACTTCTTTCTCTTCTGTGCAATTCAACTACAGAGTTGAAGCTTACTTTTGATTGAGCAGTTCTGAAAACTCTTTCTGTAGAAACTGCATGACATTCGGTGGCTAAGGGGCCTATAGTGGAAAAAGGAATATCTCCAAATAAAAACTACACAGAAACATTCTGTGAAACTTCTTTCTCTTCTGTGCATTCAACTAAAGAGTTGAAGCTTACTTTTGATTGAGCAGTTCTGAAGCACTCTTTCTGTAGAAACTGCAAGTTGACATTCTGAGGCTAAGGGCCTATAGTGGAAAAAGGAATATCTTCAAATAAAAACTACAAGAAGCATTCTGTGAAACTTTTTCTGTTCTGTGCATTCAACTAACAGAGTTGAAGCTTACTTTTGATTGAGCAGTTCTGAAACACTTTTTGTAGAAACTGCAATTGACATTCGGAGCGTAAGGGCCTATAGTGGAAAAAGGATATCTTCAAAAAAAAACTACAGAAGCATTCTGTGAAACTTCTTTCTGTCTGTGCATTCAACTAACGAGTTGAAGCTTACTTTTGATTGAGCAGTTCTGAAACACTCTTTCTGTAGAAACTGCAATGTGGACATTCGGAGCGCTAAGGGCCTATAGTGAAAAAGGATATCTTCAATAAAAACTACAGAAGCATTCTGTGAAACTTTTTCTCTTCTGTGCATTCAACTAACAGAGTGAAGCTTACTTTTGATTGAGCAGTTCTGAAACCTTTCTGTAGAAACTGCAAGTGGACATTCAGCGCTAAGGGCCTATAGTGGAAAAGGATATCTTCAAATAAAACTACACAGAAGCATTCTGTGAAACTTCTTTCTGTTCTGTGCATTCAACTAACAGAGTTGAAGCTTACTTTTGATTGAGCAGTTCTGAAACACTTTTCTGTAGAAACTGCATGTGACATTCGGCGCTAAGGGCCTATATGGAAAAAGGAATATCTTCAAATAAAAACTACACAGAAGCATTCTGTGAAACTTCTTTCTGTTGTGCATTCAACTAACAGAGTGAAGCTTCTTTTGATTGAGCAGTTCTGAAACACTCTTTCTGTAGAAACTGCAAGTGGAATTCGGAGCTAAGGGCCATAGTGGAAAAAGGAATTTTCAAATAAAAACTACACAGAAGCATTCTGTGAAACTTCTTTCTGTTCTGTGCATTCAACTAACAGAGTTGAAGCTTACTTTTGATTGAGCAGTTCTGAAACACTCTTTCTGTAGAAACTGCAAGTGAATTCGGAGCTAAGGGGCCTAGTGGAAAAAGGAATATCTTCAAAGTAAAAAACAGAAAGCATTCTGTGAAACTTCTTTCTGTTCTGTGCATTCTCTAACAGTTGAAGCTTACTTTTGATTGAGCAGTTCTGAAACACTCTTTCTGTAGAAACTGCATGTGGACATTCGGAGGCTAAGGGCCTATAGTGGAAAAAGGAATATCTTTCAAATAAACTACACAGAAGCATTCTGTGAAACTTCTTTCTGTTCTGTGCATTTCTAACAGAGTTGAAGCTTACTTTTGATTGAGCAGTTCTGAAACACTCTTTCTGTAGAAACTGCAAGTGGACATTCAGAGCGCTAAGGGCCTATAGTGGAAAAAGGAATATCTTCAAAGTAAACTACACAGAAGCATTCTGTGAAACTTCTTTCTGTTCTGTGCATTCACTAACAGAGTGAAGCTTACTTTTGATTGAGCAGTTCTGAAACACTCTTTCTGTAGAAACTGCAAGTGGACTTCTGTGCGCTAAGGGCCTATAGTGGAAAAAGGAATATCTTCAAATAAAAACTACACAGAAGCATTCTGTGAAACTTCTTTCTGTTCTGTGCATTCAACTAACAGAGTTGAAGCTTACTTTTGATTGAGCAGTTCTGAAACACACTTTCTGTAGAAACTGCATGTGGACATTGAGCGCTAAGGGAACCTATAGTGGAAAAGGAATATTTCAAATAAAAACTACACAGAAGCATTCTGTGAAACTTCTTTCTGTTCTGTGATTCAACTAACAGAGTTGAAGCTTACTTTTGATTGAGCAGTTCTGAAACACACTTTCTGTAGAAACTGCAAGTGGACATTCAGGAGCGCTAAGGGCCTAGAGTGGAAAAGGAATATCTTCAAATAAAAACTACACAGAAGCATTCTGTGAAACTTCTTTCTGTTCTCTCAATTCAACTAACAGTGTTGAAGCTTACTTTTGATTGAGCAGTTCTGAAAACTCTTTGTGTAAAAGCATGACATTGAGTGCTAAGGGGCTATAGTGGAAAAGGAATATCTTCAAATAAAAACTACACAGAAGCATTCTGTGAAACTTCTTTCTGTTCTGTGCATTCAACTAACAGAGTTGAAGCTTACTTTTGATTGAGCAGTTCTGAAACACTCTTTCTGTAGAAACTGCATGTTGACATTCTGAGCGCTAAGGGTCCTATAGTGGAAAAGGAATATCTCAAATAAAAACTACACAGAAATTCTGTGAAACTTTTTCTGTTCTGTGCATTCAACTCACAGAGTTGAAGCTTACTTTTGATTGAGCAGTTCTGAAACACTCTTTCTGTAGAAACTGCAATGACATTCGGAGTGCTAAGGGGCCTATAGTGGAAAAGGAATATCTTCAAATAAAAACTACACAGAAACATTTGTGAAACTTCTTTCTGTTCTGTGCATTCAACTAAGAGTTGAAGCTTACTTTTGATTGAGCAGTTCTGAAACTCTTTCTGTAGAAACTGCAATTGGACATTCTGACCGGTAAGGGCCTATAGTGGAAAAAGGATATCTTCAAATAAAAACTACACAGAAGCATTCTGTGAAACTTCTTTCTGTTCTGTGCATTCAACTAACAGAGTTGAAGCTTACTTTTGATTGAGCAGTTCTGAAACACACTTTTGTAGAAACTGCAATTGGACATTCTTGAGCGCTAAGGGCCTGTAGTG
>NW_022097988.1:0-75000 GCF_006542625.1 Nomascus leucogenys
AGATTGCATGCTCCTTATGAGAACCTAATGCCTGATGATCTGTGACTGTCTCCCATCACCCCCAGATGGAACCATGTAGTTGCAGGAAAACAAGTTCAGGGCTCCCACTGATTCCACATTATGGTGAGTTGTGTAATTAGTTCATTATATATTACAGTGAAATAATAATAGAAATGAAGCACATAATAAATGTAATGGGCTTGAATCATCTCCGCATCATCCCTTCCCCTTCTCCCGGGTCCGTGGAAGAGTTGTCTTCAAGAAAACTGGTCTCAGGTAGCAAAAAGGTTGGGAACCGCTGGTGTAAATGCTTCAAGGAATAGTTAAGCAGCTTAAGGTTTACATGCTACAAAAAACAGGTTTAAATGCTAATAAAAATGGGTGCAAATGAAAACACTCTCTTGCTGTGGTCCAAGGAATCGTAAGCATTCTATCAGAAAGACTTGCAGCTTGGAACTGCAACTGCCTTCCCACATCCACATCCACTGTAAACCCCTGCAACACACAAACACATGCACACACACATGCACATACATACACATGCATATACCTGCACACACAAACACACACACATACACACACACACACACACACACACACAATGCTTCATGCCCTCACTAGGGTGTCCTGGGAGGGAATGCATTTTTTTTTTTTTTTTGAAATGGAGTTTCACTCTTGTTGCCCAGGCTGGAATGCAATGGTGCAATCTCAGCTCTCTGCAACCCCTGCCTCCTGGGTTCAAGCAATTCTCCTGCCTCAGCCTCCCGAGTAGCTGGGATTGCAGGCATGTGCCACCATGTCCAGCTAATTTTGTATTTTTAGTAGAAATGGGGTTTCTCCATGTTGGTCAGGCTGGTCTCAAACTCCCGATCTCAGGTGATCCGCTCGCCTCAGCCTTCTAAAGTGCTGAGATTGCAGGCGTGAGTCACCACGCCCAGCCGGGAATGAATGCTTTTAGGAGAAACGAAGACAACTCATGCCCCTCGTTCTCCTGGTGTTTGCACAGGTGCCTTCTCCGCAGACCATGCTTCAGTCTCTTTCTTAGTTATCCTTCTTACTGAGAGAAGCAGAGCCCCAGCCTGTACCCAGCTGCTTAGGGCCCAAGCCAAGTGTGCAAGTTTCCTGGGGAGCCTAGTGAGTGGAAGGCACTGCAGACGCTCCCCAAAAGAAGCATCAGTTTTTGGTGGATCCTTGAGCCCAGGAAGGCAATAGACAAGACATCACGGTTCACTGGAAGAGACAACAAAAATGCAGTGAGGAAGGGCAGTAGTCAAAGGTTTTACGCTCCACGAGAAGGGGTTCTCAGGGCTCTAAGCAGCAGGCAGACTTTATTGCATGTGTGGTTAGGTGATGGTGACCTACAGTTTTCACTGGGAACTGGGATCAAGAGTAACTCGACCTCCTAGTCATGCACGTGTCTCTCTGTTTCTTCGCGTTTTCTGTCTCTCTTCCCATCTCTGTCCCTCCTTATCCTCTCAGCCTCCTCTGTCTCTCTCCCCCTCTCTTCTTCCATCTTCTCTTCTTTTTCTCCTCTCTTCTTTCTCTCTCCTTTTTCCAGTTCTCTCTCCCTCCTCATCTCGCTGCATGCACTGTTCAGAGCTCTGGGGCTCCACGTGGATGGGCGGAGCACGGGACTCCTAGGCTAATTTTCACGGCAACAAGGCACCAGGGTGCAGGGACTTCGTCCCCCACTCCAGCCACCCTCATGAGAGGTGTGGGGTGTGCCCGTGTTCCCTGGTTGGTGCCCCATGCTCCAGGAAGCAGAAACTGCAGGACAAAGCTGGTGCAAGTGACATGCCACGTGGCTGCCAGCTTCCATCTTGGGATCTGCTGAGGCCAAAGCAGAGGACACCCTGCCAGGACCGACCCTGCACCAGGGTGGGGGTAGGGTGGGTTTGGGTGGGAAGGGTGATGGGAGCAGCCACTGCAAAGCAGTCCCTGGCTGGCTTCTGCCCTCCCCTGGTCATGCAAGGCCTCCTCCTCCCCCACCCCTGCCCCTCACCACCTCCACCCCTAGGCTTGTCCAGATCCAGGCTCCAGAAGTCTCCCAGAATCAAGAACTAAGGGCAAACATGGCTCTGCAGCCCTAGTCCATGAGTCAGCCACCCCTCTGCATGCTGACAAACCTTGGCTGTCACTTATCCTCCACCCCAAACCAGCCCCAGCCCCATCCTACTGCAGGCCTGTGTGGCTGCTGGAGAGGCCGGGCTCCTATCCTGACCCCGAGGCTGCCTGATATGCTTTCTGGATGCTGGAGAAAACTGACCCACTATTCTCATACTGGTGCAACTTCTTCCAAGACCTCAAAACTGGACAACGTGAACTTGTCTTGTTTCTTGTCTCTTCTTGCTAGAGCTGTCATTGGGACAGTCTGAGATGGGGGGTGGGGGAAGACAATGGATGAATGTATGGATGAATGGACTTCCCCACACCAGCATTACCACCTCCTCCTAAACATAGTCCTGAGAGCTCTATTTCCTGGTAAACTTCCCCCTTCCCACCCTGGTCCAGAGAAGCCCAAAGGCCAGCGCCCTCCACCCACTCTACTGTCTGCTTGCCCAGATGTCTGGGGTCCACTCTGCTGTCTGCTTGCCCAGATGACTTAACCTGGCTTTACCAAGCTAGAACAGATAGCAGGGATGAGCTCCCAGCCTCTGCCCAGAAGATTTGCTAAAATGTTCTCAGTTTAAAAGCAGGGGCAGTGATGGGGCCTAGGGATGATCCCAGGGTTGTCACTTAAGCATCAAGAAGTGCAAGGAGCCCTGTTTCCTGCCTTTACCCTGGGAGAACTTGGCCAGGGCTCCACAAAGCCCTGCAGGGGCAGGAGGAGAGCAAATCCACCCTTCTCTGGAGGAAGTCACCACCATCCCCAAGAAGCAGCAGATGGGGGGCGCACTGTCAGAGCCCTCGCGTGCTATAGGGCAAGGCCGGCAGGTCTGTACTCAGTCTCAGCCACAGGGGAGCTGCAAGATACACTGAGACCCTCGCAGGTTTGGCTCTGTGTCCCCACCCAAAACTCATCTGGAATTGTAATCCTCCTGTGTCAAGGGAGGAACCTGGTGGGAGGGGATTGGATTTGGGGACAGTTTCCCCCGTGCTGCTCCCCGGATAGTGAGGGAGTTCTCAGGAGAGCTGATGGTTTGAAAGTGTGGCACTTCCTGGTTCTCCACTCACTCCCTCCTGCCGTCTTGTGAAGAAGGTGCCTGCTTCCCCTTCACCTTCTGCCATGGCTGTAAGTTTCCTGAATTGCAAGTCAATTAAGCCTGTTTCCTTTATAAATTACCCAATCTCAGGTATTTCTTTATAGCAGTGCGAAAACAAATGAATCCAGTCCCCTTCCCTGAGGTGCCTTCTCCTTAGGCAACCAGCTGCCCCCATGCTCCTCTTCTGCCCCCTGGTATTTCCTTTCCCCTCATGAGGCCCAAGTGATCCACGTGGCCAGCCCCAGCCCCAGCCCCATCCTACCGCAGGCCTGTTGGCTTCTGGAGAGGCCGTGCTCCTTTCCTCTCCCCGAGCCTGCCTGATATGCTTTCTGGATCCTGGAGAAAACTGACCCACGATTCTCATACTGGTGCAACATCTTCCAAGACCTCAAAGCTCTACCATTTGAGCCAGTCTTTTTTCTTGTCTCCACTTGCTAGGGCTGTCATTGGGACAGTCCTAGAGGGTGGTGCCAGTGGATGAATGGATGGATGGACAGTAGTCCAGGGATGATGTCCCTGTCTGTCCTGAACCGGGCCCTTCCTCCAATGAGAAGCCTTCCTGAGTGAGTATATACAGTCATCCCTTGGTATCCATGGAGGATTAGTTCTAGCATCCCCGGGAATGCCAAAATCCAAGGATGCTCAAGTCTCTGATATAACATGGCTAGTACTTACGTATAAGCTATGCACATCCTCCCGTATACATTAGACCATTACTGGATTATTTATGATATGTAATACAATGCAGATGCTACATAAATGGTTGTGATACTGTATTCTTTAGAGAATGTTGACAAGAACAAAGTCTGCACATGTTCAATAGAAACATAACCAACCAATTTATTTTCTGAATATTTTCCATCTGCTGTTGCTGAATCTACAGATGCAGCGCTCCTGGATACGAGAGCCAAGCGTGCTTTGAGAGTAGGGTGGGTGAGGTTGCTAATGAGTACAGGGGAGCAGGTGTTGATCAGGAGGGCCCTGCACTGGGGCATCTGGACGTCCTGCCTCAGGACTTGAGACTCCAGTTAGATGGCACAGGCAGACTCAGCCCAGGTCAAAGCCTTCCCCTTGAAGTTTCATTTTATCCCGAGCTCTTTCTGGCCCCTGGAATTTGGCATCCCCTAGGCCCTGGGTGGAAGGACAGATGAGCCAGGTTTTAGATAACATGTCTAGAAGAGTGAGCCCCTACTGTGTGCCCAGCACTTTCCCCACAGGATCCTCTAGCTAGAATAGCCAAGGGTCATGGAGAGAAATACCCAGTTAAAATGTCAGAAATGAAAAAGCGATACCGTTAGAGACGCTCAAAAGACCATTAGGTGATAGTATTAGCATTTGTATTCTGAGATCCAACAGCAGCAGTCACTTCCCTCCACCCCTATGTGTATCCCAGGACCACCCTGGGCGGGGAGGGCTGAGGTTAGGGAGCACCCATGGATGCTCTGATGCCGGCCCTGGGCCTCGGGGGTGACAGTGATGAGGAACTGGGTGCACACATGAGTGGGGCAGCCGGGCCTGGCCAGAGAAGCAACACACACGTGCACAGACGTGTTTACCCACATACGCGTGTGCACGCATGTGCACAAACACATTGCAGGCAGGCATGTTGATGCCTCAGGCAGCGGAGGACCCTGACTCTGGGCCCTGCTGACCCAGGCAAGGCCCCCTTGTGATGCGTGCCATGACCTCAGAATGCCCCTGGTGCTTAGCACCTATCCGCTCTCCGGCCTGCCTCTGTGTTCTACGGCAGTTACACAGAGGCAGTGGTGTTTGTGAGCAGCTGTGTTTTCCTGGTTTTCTCCCTGAGGTTTTCCCCTGAGAGGCAACATAACCCAGGCCAGCTGATTCAGCATCAGGTGAGTGTGACCTGCTCTCTTCCCTCCAGGCTGACTTGGTGACAGTGGCTGTGGTACGGGCGGTGTTGGCCTCTGGGCAGCTACTGAGGAGGAGGGTCATCCCTGAGCATTCACAGGGAGCCCGTTCTACATTGCCTGTATAGATGATTTTCTCTTTCGTTCTCACGGTGGCTTCATAGAGTGGGTGCTGTTCCCGAATGTACCCATTCGACAGGTGAGACTTCTGGGGTCAGAGAGGCGGTAACCGGCCCGAAAATCCAGACATGACCCTGGGTTTTGCTCTCAGCCCTGCTGTGTGCCGTGCTAGACTTCAGGCCTCAACCCTGTGACCTCCCTGCTCAAGATCCCAAATCTGCCCAGATTTCCGATCCCAATGGGGCAGAGCCTGGCCCTGGCAGAGACACTGGGATGGATCCACTGTGGGTGGAGAGGAGGGAAGGGTCCTCAGAACACACCTGGGGCCTAAGCTGGGCCCTGATGGTCACTGTGGGACCCACTGGACACACACGGTCCCTTGTCTGGGAGTGGCGTGGGGAGCCTTCTGCCCTTGGGCAGTTGCGGAAAGCGAAGGAGCCCTGGAGGGCTGGCTGAGGGGAGACTATCTTCCCTTGTGTTCAAAGGGGTCCAGGCACTGGGCTTCTCCCCAAGTATTTCTTATTCTGTCTGGCCTCGCTTTCCTTTTGCCCTGAGTATTCTCAGGAGGGACGGTCCATCTAGATGTTCTCCAGGAGCAAGGACCCACTGTTCTTCATCAGTGACCCAGGAAAATGAAGCCCCCTCCTATAGGGACAGCTCAGAATGGTGGAGTCCACAGTCCCTCCCCGAGAGATGTGGTTTCCATGAGCGCAGTGGCTGCTTTGGGGACAGTAGATCATTTTCATCCCTCATCCCCAAAACCAAACACACTCCTGCTCAAATGGCGTTATTCCTAAAGCAGCTTCACTGGTTAGACTGAAGGGCCACGGTAGCCCAAGTGATGAGCGAGGTAGAACGGAGCAGTCAGGAGAGATCTTGTTCCCCATAGGAAACTGGGCATCTCTGTGGCCCTGAGTATCCCAGGAGGCCGATCGTACAGAGACCTCTGGCGCCTGACCCCAGTTCGCATCCACAACCCCGGAATAGCCCATCACAGGCCCTTCACCCTTGGCTGGTGGACACCATTCAACCTGCCGGGGCAGGTATGTGCCCGTTTCATGGCATAAGGGGAAAACGGGATTCTCTGTCCAGGTCCCACTCTTCTCGAGTCCTTGGGAAGATGCTCACCCCTGCTTGCGGCTTCAGACTGCAGAGAGCCATGGAGGTGTGGGCCACGGGGTTTGGCCCCTTTTTACCAGAGTGCAGTGGTGGAATGAAGGTTACACCACCAACCAGCATCTGGGAGCCCGGTGGGAGTGGTTCAGGTGTTCTCTGAAGCTGTCGGGTACAGTGTAACCTTTATCCAATTTTGTCTCACAGGATGAACGTGGTGGAGGATGTGGAGAGTTGGCGGGCGCAGGAGCGAGAGGACATCATCAGGAAATATGCAAAGGTACAGTTCGGTCTGCTTCTTGGAGGGAGGCCTCTTCCAGTGCGCCCTGGTCAAAGGGTCCTGGGTTCCCTAGGAGCACAGGGCAGGGACGGGTGGCCAATACCCCCAGGCCCTTGCACCCTTTACCTTGGACCCCTCACCAAGGCTCCCTCTGGCTTACAGGGGCACCGAGCTGGGCTGCCAGAGGACAAGGGGCCTGTGCTTATTGGAATGTTCGAACACGTGGATCCATTTGGGATTGTGCAGTGAGTCCTCTGTGCTCCCCTCATCCCTAAAGCATCTGTCTCAGCTCAGGGATGGGTTTGCTTTTAGAAAGGCCTTTGTGACACAGGACATGTCTCGCCAGCTCGGGTCAACCTCCTTTCCAGGGTCAGAACTCTCCCCTGGCTCCCCTGCAGGTCCAGCCCGAGGTTGTCGTTAGGCCAGAGGTGCAAGGCCCATCTAGGGAGCCGGTGGGAATGGAGACTGGGCTAGGTCAGGCCCCTGGGCTCTCAGCAGTTCTGTCGGCAAGTCAGCACAAGAGGAGCGGGGCAGCCCGAGGGTCTGGCCCTGCCTACCAGGAGACAACCCCAGTGAGATCCAAGGGTTGTGGCCACAGGGTGAGGAGACACCTGGCCTAGCCTCGGGGCTGTTGTCCAGCAGGTCTCTCAGAGCCCACCTGCCCCTGTCCTCCCCCATTTCCCTAGAGCTACATCCCTCACTGTCCCCGTGGGGAAGGGGGAAAGGTGTGGGGACAGTGGGAGCTTTGGCCCTAAGAGAATGGGGGAGAAGACGGGCAGGGCCCCGCTCTGGGCATCTCAGGGTGAGGCTGGGGAGGCAGCAGGGCTTGTGACTGAAGACCCTGGGTCTGGTGCTGGGAAGGGATCTGGGGCCAGGTAAGAGGAGCCCAGCCTGGAGCCCATCTCTTAGGGATCAGAGGATGGAGAGACAGCGGATCCCGGGCGGGGGAAGTAGGGTGGGAGGGAGCTGATGAGCCATGCCACTTCTGAAATGCAGGGTGTGTGGCTCAGATGCATGGAGAGGCAGGTGGATGCTGGGAGGTCAGAGCCTGCAAGAGCCCTGGGGCTGTCAAGTGGGATGGGCCCCTGGTGCACCCAGAGTACACCGGGCAGGTCTCAGGGCAGGCTCCCTTGACCCTGGCGGGGTGATGTGGTCGATCCCTGAGGGATTCCTGGCAGGGCCCGGTCGCCCGCCCTGGGCGGCCCCATCCCATCTCAGGGCTGCCTTTCTCAGCTCCAGCAGAAAGCACCACCCGAGTCCAGGATGGGCAGCCCCATTGTGCAGCCTGACCACCCCCATGCCAGGGGCCCCGGTAACCCCAGCCAGGCTGTCCCTGCACTCCTTCCTCTCCCAGGTCCTGCCCCTCCTGGGAGTCAGCCCGACAGGAAGGCCCTTGTCCTCCCTTCCCTGTGCCTTCTCCCGGGCTGAGCCCTGAGCTGGGTAGGGACAGAGCCAGTCCTTTCTGGGGGTTGGCTCCCAGGCTGGGGTGGCTCCAGGTCCTGTGCAGGTCCTCAGCGCTGCCTGGGTTGCCTTACAGTGAGACGGAGCTGCCTCCTCTGACTGCGCCGGAGGCCAAGGTAAGAGCCTGATGCATGGAGGGGCTGGTCCAGGGACATAGGGACTGGGCGGGTGGGCAGTGAGGCAGAGGAAGCAGCTGGCCTGGGCGGTGGCAGGTGAGGACAACACTCTGTCACTGGGAGGGGCAGCAGGGACCCGACCCCAGGTTGATTTAACTTTGGCAGTTTGATAAAATTCCAAAGTGAGAACCACAGTCCTGGCTTGGGGGTGGCTTCTCGCTTGTGTCAGGACCCCACCTAGAGGCTGGGACCTAAGACTGGTGTGTCTGTGGCCTGAGGATGGCACATCCCGGGGTCCCAAAGCCAGCCCACTGGTGCTCATTTGCTCAAAGGCTGTCAGCCCTTAGGGTCTGCCCTTCCCTGGCTCCTTCCAGCTGGGTCCCACCAGGGCTCCAGAGCCCAAGACCCAGCATCCACGGGCAGCTCTGGGAAGCCCGGCAGCTCCACTAACTCCAACATTCCTCATTTGACAGCGAATTCGGCGGGAGACAAGGAGAAACAGCAAGTGGCTGGAGATGCTCGGCGAATGGGAGACATATAAGAACACCGAAAAGGTAATGTGTGGAGGGAGAGGCCCCCAGAAGCACTCTCTGCAGAGACAGGGGACAGGCACCCATGGCTGTGGCCTGGCACCGTCAGCCTCTCAGAGGGTGCGTGGCACACTGTCCTCGCCCAGAGGACTGCAGGCCTGGTGGCCAGATTGCCTGCCTATTCGTGCAAGCGTCACCTTGCTGGGAGGGAATCTGAATCTAGGGCTGGGACCACCTGGAGCTGAAGACTAGGGATGCCCTGGTGACCCGAAGGAAGAAAAAGGTTCAGATCAGAGTTTTGACTCTGAGTGTCCATCCACTCTTTCAGTCCTGGGAAGGGAGACCCTGTCCCAGCTCGATCTCACCTCTATTGAGAAATCATGGGGCCAAAACCGACAATTCCCAGAATCCCCGGGCTCTGGTCCTCACTGGGGTCACCCCGTGGCCTGTAACACCAGACTGTTTTCTGCCCACAGCTCATAGATCGCACATACAAGGGGATTCCCACGAACATCCGGGGCCTGGCATGGTCAGTCCTCCTGAACATTCAGGAAATCAAATCAAAAAACCCAGGCAAATACAAGGTAAGCTCAGCCAGAGCACAACAAACGGGACAGGCCGTTGTCAGTGGCCCAGGTCTCCAGCTGGAGGGAACGCCAAGCCCACCCTGGGGGGCATGGGGGAGGATGGTCAGATGCACATCCTGGGCACGGACGGTGGCATAGTCACCACAGACAAACTCGGCGCTGGTGACCCTCCCTGGCTTCAATAACAAGCCAAAAAGCAGCTTTCTGCAGAAGGAAACCTTCCTTCTTTCCTTCCTTCCCGAAGTGCTGACTGTGGGCTGACTGCCATTTGGGGCAGGGAGTCTTCCATCTGTTCTGAGGCTGCTTCCTCCTCTTGGCCCTGCCCTACAGCTCATGAAGGAGAAGGGCGAGAGGTCATCTGAACACATCCACCAGATCGACCGGGATGTTAGCAGGACTCTCCAGAACCATGTCTTCTTCAGGCGTCGATATGGAGCCAAGTAAGCCTACGGGAGCCACAGGGTCCCAGCGGAGATGGGGTGAATGAGAGGGATGGGGACTTCCCCGGAGCAGAAGCCAGGGTCACCCAGGAGGGATGACAGAGCCACCAAGAGCTCTCCTGGCCCAGGGAGCAGCAGGCACCATGAACCGAGCACCTCCCTGGTTCCAAGCCCTGGGCCAGGCTGGAACATGTGGGGTCAGAGCCCAGGAGGATCCTGAGGAGACAGAAGACAGCAAAGGAAATCATGCACAATGGTGAAAGGTGCTCTCCCTGACCCACGGGGACCCGTGGTAGGACTTACGGGAGGGGGGCAGGATGGAGGGCCCATGAGCCTACCCAGACAACACTGACAGCACCAAACGCTGGGAGAATTATGGGTCCTGGAAACTCTCATCCAGGTCTGCTGGGAACATGACACAGCACAGCCACGTTGGCAGCCAGTTGGGCAGTGGCTCACAAAGCTCAGTGGACTTGAACCACGTGTCCCCAAGGTGTCACAGATATTGAACCCACTGATTTGGAAACTGACATCCACATGAAACCTGCATGCCAGGTTCACTGCTTGATTCACCGTCACTCACACACCGAGCCTTCAGGGACGGCCTTCAACACGGGCATGGGGAGAGACGGGCTGGTCCTCCCTTCAAACAGAAGACCCGGCGAGAAAAGGGAACGAGCCAGTGATGCCCGCATGAACGTGGGTGGATCCTAGATGCATTTTGCTAAGGGAAAGAAGCCAGACCCAATAAGCTACCACAGTAGCATTCCCATTCCTAGGCCATTCTGGAAAAGGCCAAACCACAGGGACTGAGAAGCAGTCTGGGTGGCCAGGGGCTGACGAATCGGGGAGAGGCTGGGTGCATAGGGGCCACTCTGGAGACTTGGAGGATGAAGGAGTCACCCCAGGAGGGGCTGGAGCGGTGGCCGGGAGACTCTGCACATTGGTTTGGAACCGTGGAGGAACTGTACATCCAGAGACTGAACTGGCATGTGTGCAAACTGAAAAAAAAAAAAATCATTCAGAGTGAAAAGGATCGGTCAACTCACTGTACAACTGGGCTATTTGCATGTCACAGATGTGGATTTTACTGAAACATTTCTTCAACAGCCTCAGGCCCTGAAGAGCTCACTGCTTTTCTGGTGAATCATCTGAACCTGAAATGGGATTTGTCATTAGGATTTGTAGACAAAGTGAAACTAACAGCATCTGCACAAACCAAACCATAGCCCCCTTTCTCTGTTTCCTAGGCAGCAGGAACTATTCCACATCCTCCTAGCCTATGCGGAGTATAACCCGGTGAGTATTCCCGGCAGTGAGGTTCCCGGGCCGTATTTCCATATTCACGAGGAGTGGGTGTCTGGTGGGGGTGTCGTTGCTTCTTTTAAAGTTGGTATTTGTGACCCACCAGGTTATAGGAGGTAGGATTCCAGCTCCCCGCTGGCATAAACCTCCAAGCAAGGGGGTGGTCTCAAGGGGTCAAGCTGAGACACAAAGGAGTTGGGGCCTGGACTCCTGGTGTCACCTGGGCCTGACCACCACTTCTCAGAACGAGAAATGACGCCCTCCTCCTGGGGCTGCCCCAAAGCCTGGGAGCTTGGCAGCCTCACACGCAGGATGGTGGTCTCAGGAGACATTTTGGACAAGGTGCTGAAGTGCCTGATGGACTTGGCTCTTGTCATGAAATGAATTTGCATCCTGAGGAAGCCTCTTCTTCAGAGGAAGCCTGTCCAGTCACCTCTGCCCTCTCCAATGACATGAGTCCTCCCAGGTGACCTCAGCCCTCCCAGCTGATGTCCTTCCATGGTGACTCTGGCTCTTGCAGGAGGTGGGCTACCGCAGGAACCTGAGCCACATCGCCGCCTTGTTCCTCCTGTATCTGCCTGAGGAGGACGCATTCTGGGCACTGGTGCAGCTACTGGCCAGTGAGAGGCACTCCCTGCAGGGTAGGTGAACAGCTGCCCCTGGGGCCTCACGCAGCCAGACCCGGGGACGGCCACTGTGGCCAGGTGATCTTGGCTTTCAGCCAAGGCACCCTCCTTGTGTCGCCGGCTCGTTGGGAGCCTTTAGGACGTCTCTGCTGAGGGTCCCACAGGAGTCCGCAGCTGGCCCCCCACAGCTGAAGTCAGACACCTTTCAACCCCATCAGCAGAGGGCATCTCATCCTCCCCGTGGCCACCCTCTGTGTCCCGGAGCCACGCCCTCCGGCTCTGATTCTGTGCAGCTGACTCTCCCCTCCCTGAGAGTCCTCCTGCCCTCCAGCTGCCGGGGCTCCCGCTGCCCTTGGTGCGCACGAATGGGCCGACCAAGCCCAGGTGGCAGCATCTCCCCATCCCGTGTCCCCTGGCCCGACCCCACTTCCAGGAGATGACCAGGAAGCCCAGTACCCACACTGTTCTGGCCGCCCTGTTGTGGCCTCAAAGTCAGACTTGCCGCTTCTGCACCCTGGCCCAGGAGGCCTCCAGGGGAACCTCCAGCCAGGCTCCAGGGGATGTTCCCGCCCCACCTCCCCAGGGTAAAGGCCGCGTGGTGGGGTCGCCAGATGGGAGGGTGGGAGGCCTTCGGGTTTGGGGGCCTCTCAAGCTGCCCAGCTCTTGCAGCTGATGGCTCCACATCTTGGGGGAAGGCTCTGATTTCATGATGGGCTGGGGGCTTCTCAGGATTCCACAGCCCAAATGGCGGGACAGTCCAGGGGCTCCAAGACCATCAGGAGCATGTGGTACCCACGTCACAACCCAAGACCATGTGGCATCTGGTGAGTTTATGGTCCCCTCGGCTCTTCCCCAGAGGCCCTGCATCCCGTGGGGCTGGAGGAGCAGGGGGGCTGGAGCCCCTCGTGGGGCTGGTGACTGGCTGAGTCCCAGCCAGGGCCTGACCTGGGATGCCGGGTTCTCCATGGGCTGGGAGTTGGTTTCCTTTCCTGCCCTGGAGGAGACAGAGGCACAGGGTTGGGGCTCCAGCTCCCGCAGAGCAGGGCAAAGGGCAGTGTGTCCACCGAGAGTGTGGGAAGGGGACGGTGTCGCGGGGAGCCCTGGACACTGCCCAGTGTTCTGCACTAGGCATAGGTTCTTCAGAGGCCCTGGAAGAGGGAGGTTTTTAGGGCAGCCCAGTGGCCTGAGCACCTCTGTTGCTCCCATCAGGACCAGGACATAGACGCTGGTCTATGCGGGCAGCATCTCTCGTTAGGCTGGCTTCTCCGGATGTTAATGAAGGTAAGGCGGCATAGGGAGACCCTGGCTCAGGGACCCTCGTTGCCCTGCAGTGCCCTGCTTCCTCAGTCCGGCAGTCTGGCTCACCCCCAGCGCACAGGAGGCTCAGGCGGGTCCCCGAAGGACACGCAAGCAAAACCCTCTGCCCAAGAGGGGTCATCCCAGGGCAGTGGCTGGGGCTCAGGCCCAGCCTCATGGGCAGACTGGGCCAGGACCCGACTTGAGAGGGCTCAGGGAAGCCTCAAGCGCTGGGCAAGCCCTCTCTCCAGGAGCCACATCTCCACTCATATGAGTGCCCCCCACGAGGAGCTGCAAGACCTTGCCTGACCCAGCGTCCTGGAGGGCCCAGGCGACGCTCATGGGGAAGGTCATGACTGTGGGGACTGAAACCCCAATGGGCACAGCTCAAGCCACAGCCCCAACCTGGAAGGGCCAGGTTCTCCCACGCCTGCTGTCTCCACAGATCTCTCTCGGGCTGACCCTGCGCCTGTGGGACGTTTACCTGCTACAAGGAAAACAAGCACTGATGCACATGACGAGCATTGCGTTCGAGGTGCAGCAGAGTAAGTCTACGTGTGCCTAATGGGGCCTGGGGAGCCCCGGGGTCAGACCCCGACTGGCCCGAGGGCAGCTTCCTCACACTGTCCTCACGATCCCCTGTTCTGGCTCAGAGGGAGGTCTGGCCAGGTGGGCCGGGAAGGGCACTGTGACAGCGAGCCCATCCCCCACATGACCCAGATGAAAGTCAGGAGTGTGGCGGGCACTTCCCTGTCCAGGTCGCCCCCCAGTTACAGCCTCCTGTGCACATCTGGACCCCTCGGGTGGCCACAAAAGGATCCAGCACCACCCAGTGAGAGGCTGAAGTGGCCATGGGGTACGGGCTGGCCTCCTCCCAGGGAACTCTTCTGGCCTGATGTCCACCCTGTCCCTAGAGCGCCCCAAGGAGACCAGTTCCGGCCTGTGCGCATGCATCGCGAGCTGGTTCTGCCATCACTGGGCCAGGGATGATGACACGGTGCTCAAGCACCTCAGGGCCTCTGTGAACAAACGAGGGAGGAAGCAAGCGGACCTGCCACCCCCAGGTGGGCTCCAGTGCCGTGTCCCCTCCCATGTCACCCTCTGGGGCAGTCAACAGTGCGGGAGTGCCCGGGACCTGCAACCCTACTACCTGGGACTTCCTCTTCACCTTTTCTTCCTCCTCTTCCTCCTGGACTCTAAGAAAGTACAGGAGGCCCACCGGTCCTCAGGGCAGGCGCTCAGTGCCTGTGTACTGGACGTGTTGTGCACGCAGGAGGGGGATGTGGGCAAGACCCTCCCTCAAGCCCCCCCCCCCACTTTCCACGGTGTCTCGCTCTCCCCCTCACAGGGCCCTCAAAGTTACTAGAGGAGCCAGACCCATTTGTGGGAGACCCTGCCTCTCCCTGCAAGCACCCACAGCCTCAGAGAGCAGCAGAGGCCCCTCACTCCTGCACGCTCCTCCAAGGTTGCCAGGACAACAAGCCTTGAGCCAGGAAGACAAGGGAATTGGGGGTCCCTGACCCCCAGAGCATTCAGGGAGAGGGCACAGGCGGGACCCCGGGCCCAGAGCCAGAGCCAAGAATTCAGCCCAATGTGGGAAGAGTCAGTCCTGGCACGGACTGGGCAGCCCAGGAGGGCAGAGGTTTACCCATGTCTGGGCCCAAAAACCCCATGTGAGGTGGCAAGGGGCTGGGTGACATCCAAGGACCCTCCCACCTGAGTTCTGACTGGGGGCCGTATCCCAGGCCCAACAGCCCTGGGATGAATGTGTGTGGCAGGAAACCCACAGCCAGTCCCAACCCTGGGGGCAGTCCCAGGAGCCACCCGCCATGCCACGACAGCTTCCCCACGCCAGGCAGCACACACCCCTCCCTCTGGGATCAGCAGACTACAGGCTTGTCCTCAGCGTCAGCCCACGGGGGCCACACAGAGACCCCGAGGACTACAGAGACGCAGGCAAGGGGGCCCAGCCCGGAAAGGCCTGCATGGGCTCCCTGGAGACGCTGACCACGTCTGTTTTCCTTTCAGCCAAAGCCGAGCGAGGGTCCTCGGCACCCAGGCCTGTGCCGGCTTCACGTGGCGGGAAGACCCTCTGCAAGGGGGACAGGCAGGCCCCTCCAGGCCCACCAGCCCGGTTCCAGTGGCCCATTTGGTCAGCTTCCCCGCCAGGGGCACCTCGTTCTTCCACACCCTGTCCTGGTGGGGCTGTCCGGGAAGACACCTACCCTGTGGGCACTCAGGGTGTTCCCAGCCCGGCCCTGGCTCAGGGAGGACCTCAGGGTTCCTGGAGATTCCTGCAGTGGAACTCCATGCCCCATCTCCCGACGGACCTGGATGTAGGGGGCCCTTGGTTCCCCCATTATGATTTCGAACAGAGCTGCTGGGTCCGTGCTGTATCCCAGGAGGACCAGCTGGCCACCTGCTGGCAGGCTGAACACTGCCGAGGGAGTGAGATTGGCTTTTGCGGAACTGAACAATGTGGGCATGGACTTCCGGGCCCTGCAGTGCACCCAGCACTGATTCCGACCAGGACACCTCCTTCGCAGCTCGGGACGAGGAGCAGTGCACTCCCACCTCAGGGCCTTATTATTTAGTTAATAGGATTGTACGCTTGTTACATTTCTCAATTTTTTTTGAGAGATAAAGTCTCACTCTGTCACCCAGGCTGGAGTGCAGTGGTGCAATCATGGCTCACTGCTTCCTGGAACTCATGGGCTCCAGCAATCCTCCTGCCTCAGCCTCCTGACTAGGTGGGACTATAGGCACACGCCACCGTGCCTGGCTAATTTCTTTGACCTTTCTCTAGAGACAGGGTCCACCCATGTTTCCCAGGCTGGTCTCAGACTTCTAGACTCAAGTGAACCTGAACCTCCCGCCTCCACCTCTCAAATTGCTGGGATTACAGGTGTGAGCCACCACACCTGGCCTGAATTTCTTATGTGCCATGCTACTACAAAACGTCATTATGAGGGGCAGCTGGATGGAAGGTGTAGGAGGACGCTGTAGTGCCTTTACAATATTTCTGTATATCTAAAATGATTTCAACAGGAAACATTAATTTCAAAACGTGAAGGTTTTGACGACACCATGAGCCTGCCTTTGTACTTTAAACTCATGGAAGGAGAACCACCTTCACGTTTTAAAATAAATGTTTCCTGTTGAAATGATTTTAGATATACAGAAATATTGTAAAGGCACTACAGCATCCTCCTACACCTTCCATCCAACCTCCCCTCATAATGACGTTTTGTAGTAGCATGGCACATAAGAAATTCAGGCCAGGTGTGGTGGCTCACACCTGTAATCCCAGCAATTTGAGAGGTGGAGGCAGGAGGTTCAGGTTCACTTGAGTCTAGAAGTCTGAGACCAGCCTGGGAAACGTGGGTGGACCCTGTCTCTAGAGAAAGGTCAAAGAAATTAGCCAGGCACGGTGGCGTGTGCCTATAGTCCCACCTAGTCAGGAGGCTGAGGCAGGAGGATTGCTGGAGCCCATGAGTTCCAGGAAGCAGTGAGCCATGATTGCACCACTGCACTCCAGCCTGGGTGACAGAGTGAGACTTTATCTCTTAAAAAAAGATTAAGAAGTGGGTACAATCATATTAACTAAATCCTATTAACTAAATAATAATGTGAACTATTATCTAAGGTTATGAAGGTTAGAATTATCCCATTTTTGCCTAACTTCTCATACCTGTCCTAAGATCCCACCTGGGACTCACTCTCTGCCTTCAACTCATGTCTCTTCAGCTTCCTCCACATGGTCCAGCAAACACACACCTGATGAGCTGATGGCTCATACACAAGGATAGACCTGTGGGCAGGGATTTTCAAATTTACACAGTAAATGAGTTTTCCATGGTGTTCCGGAGAGCACTCTTTGAGAAACACTTTGACAGTGACTCTAGGCCTCGATATCTATCAGCTGCTGTAGCTTGAATTTTGTTCAAGCTCAGTGAACACTTGCTCTGCTGGGTGCATGTGAAAGGGGCAAGGATGAGTAAGCTGCAGATGAAGAAGACAGGACACAGAGGGTCTGTCTAAGCTCTATCCCCTGCCTTCAGCACTGACGGATCCAATCCAACTCTTAGGGAATGGTGGCCACCTGCCGGGCCAGCCCCGGGCCCTGAGGATCTGACAGTGAGTGACGCAGAGCCAGGCCTTGCCCGTGGGGAGCTCTCCAGCATACACCTCCCTCTCCCCTCACAGCGCCCTGCAAAGCAGGCGTCAATGCCACTGTTAATGCACAGAGGAGGAACCTGACTGTCAGAATAGATAGTAAATCCATTTAACAGTAATCATATTATCCCGAAAGAATGAGGCATATTTATGTGACATGGGAAGATCCACAACTAATGTTAAATGGTAAAAGATACAAAATGTTATGCCCAATAAAATACTTTCTGTGAGAGAATATATGTTAATTTATGCAAGTGGCGCCAATGTGGAGGGTTTATGCTAATTTCATTATGCCTCACAGACAGACCTGGGCTCTCCCACTCATTATCTGTGTGGCCTAGGGTAAGTCATTTAACTGCTGCAAGCCTCAGCTTCTTCATCTGTCAGGCAGTAGTGATACCCGGACTACTCTGCAGGGTAACTGTGAGATTTAAGCATGATCATCTCAGAATATGCCTGGCAAACAGTAGGAGCTCAGAACTTGATGTTTTTTTCCTACAGCAACTGCTGTAGGGGATAGCAGCTAATGCAAGAGGTTGGTAAATCCTTATATATATCAAATATTGTAGAAACATAACTACATGCTACTATTTTTTCAAACCCTCCCCTCAACCTTTTTTTTTCCCTGAGACAGAGTCTCACTCTGTTGCCCAGGCTGGAGTGTAATGGCGCCATCTCGGCTTGGCTCACTGCAACCTCTGACTCCTGGGTTCAAGAGATTCTTGTGCCTTAGTCTCCCAAGTAGCTGGGATTACAGGCATGTGCCACCATGCCCAGGCAATTTTTTGGTATTTTTAATAGAGATGGGGTTTCTCCATGTTGGCCAGGCGGGTCTCCAGCTCCTGGCCTCAAGTCATCTGCCTGTCTCTGCCCCCCAAAGTGCTGGGTCAAACCTCTTATACCCAGTAAAACAGCCTCACTGGGTCAATGGATATCATGTGGCTGCCCAACATTTTTACTTTATAAAAGGTCTTCCTGAGGTCATTTGAAAGTGTGAATCAAAACACTTTAAGATGAACAGGGCCACAGGTTTGCATGAGGCTTGTCAGTGGACCTCCAGGATGAAGACCAAAGTAATTGTGCAATTTCTAGTGGAATAATTTACACTTAAGATCTTATTTATTTATCAAAAGACCACTGTGAGGTAGGAATTCTTAACCTCAATTTGCAGAAACTGAGACTTTGCCTGACACCACAGAGCTAGGAAAAGGTGGGCATAAGATCCTCACCAAGTCTCACTTCCAAAGGAAGTTTTGAAAAGAAACCTCCTTGCTACCTGCCAAATCTCTGTAGAGCCAGCAGCCATGTTCACAGATGAAACAGGACAATGACAATAGTACCAGGAATAGCTACTCCAGGTCAGATGCCCTCATGAGCTCAACTCGGCAGGATGGGGACACCAGGCCCTGCTCAGGGGAAAGGAAGGGGGTTTGTAGAGGAAGCTCAGCCAGCCAAGCAACCAGAGATGGGAAAAACCCATTGGGAAGAACTTGCTTGCTCTAGCTGGGCTTTGCAAAGAACAGGAAAAGATGAGTCTGCACAGATAGAAATGGTCCTGAGTGGGGAGCCTGGCCATGGGCATGACTCAGGGCATGGTCAGCAGCTGCCATACCAGGACACACGGTATGCAAATATGTTGAGTGGGTGGTTCTTAAAGATTTTGTGCCTTGAGAAAACTAAAGGATGCAGACGTGGGCATAAGGTGGCTCTTTAAAAGTGCTTCAGGCGAGGAGGCAGTATGGCATGGTGGAAAGTGGTCTGGTTTTAGAGTTTAAGCGACCAGCCTTGCCATTTATTTTTTAACAGATCACTTCACCTTCTGGGCCCTAATTTCCATGTCTGTGCAATGAGAATAACATTATAACTAAGATGTAACAGGAAATGAAAGCACAAGTATAAGATCTCCCCACACTTTCACCTCATCCACTCTAACCAGGGCTGACATGTATGATTTTCCAGGTTGTGCACTGAACAACTATGTCTGGTGGCCAGGATGAGTGGGACCATCATCCATCTCCAGTGTCATTTCTGCAGTGCTCCAGTGGCCTGGCACTGCCTACACCTAGAGGGAGGGACACTTTTCCTAAATAGGATACAGGTGCTGTCTGTTTACCCATGGGACTCTGTCTACTGGAAGGGGGCCTTTTTCTAATTCTCAAAGAAGTATCATTGGAACTAGTGGTGGTCTTCATCCAGCCTGCCATGACTTTCTGCATTCGAATGCAGGCTGTTTATACACACATTTCTCACCCTCTATAGAGCGGAGGCTATGGTTTTCCTGTCTGGAACCAACTACTCTTTAGCACAAACTGGGGACAATTGTAGGCATGAAAACCTAATGGGACTCTGTTTATTCTGGGAATAGGGTAGAGATGAATCCTGCCTGGGATGTGGAAAAGGAAGAAAGCCTTTGATTCATCCCTTTAAGAGAAGGGGCTTTTGGCAATCTGGGGTCTTTTTCTCTTCTGAGTTCCTGGCTGACACTGATGTTTTAAAGGCTAACACAATTTGGAAGTTCCAACTCCCAGGCTGACCATTAACTCCATCCCGTGCTACAAGCAACCCAGGAAGCCAGGGTTGGAACCCAGAGCCAGGGAGAGGGGTGGCAGCCCAGGCTCGCAGGAGCCAGCAGTTTCCTAAGCCTGGAGCATGTCAGGCAGAATCAGACAATGCCTGTCCTGAGTGTGCTGCTGGAGCTGGGCTGTCCTGGAGGCAAAGAATCATACACAGAAAGGAGCACGAGAGAAATGCCCTCAGGCTAGGAGGAGAAATCCACATAACTATTGTGGAAAGTGTGGGTTTTGGTGTAGAATTTTTACTGTTTGATGATTTGAGCGCTTTTCATCACCACAGTGGGCCGAGGACCTGCCCCAGCCCCAGATATTGCTCCAGACAATGAGTCTTGCAGCCCGCAGTGACTGTTTTCCCTCTTCAGCTGCTCTACTTGGGAGGCTGGCTCTGTTAGGAAGGTGCAGGCAACTCTGCTCCCCCACCCCAGGATTGAACCAGGACGAAGTATCCAGGAAAGCCACTGTGGCCAGCCTGAGCATAAGAGAGACTGCGACTCCCTGCCCAGTGGAAATACGCTACACTGCAAGATGCCAAAACGAGCCACTCGAATCCTTTTTCAGGAAGTCAAAAGTACAGTGAGGCATGAGAAGAAGGATCTCCAGCTCCAATTTGTTCTCCCTCTTGTGGCTGAACACACTGTTACCAGATGCTTATGAAACCATTTGCATATGGTACAAGCCCATGTGGGAGAAATGAGAGCTCTGTCAACTTCTACCCATCTTCTGTCATCTCCTGACAATGCATCTCCATCACTAATGATGGCCTCTGGGTTTTACTTTCTTCTGTGCACAAAGAAGACAACTGGTGGCACCTGTACATAGAGGATTCCAGAGGCAGGAAATTCTCCCTACTTTTGGACAGTGCACAGCAAAGAGAATGTAGTTGGAAGTTCAGCCAACCTGGATTGCAAGCCACTTGTAGCAACATGGCCTTAGACGAGTCACATGACTGCTGGGAGCAACTCTCTAAAAGAGAGTGTGAAGATAACTAGGTCATCAGAAGGTTAAATAGAATAACGTGTGTGACTGGCCAGAGCACACAGAATGCACCAAATATGTTTTTTAGATTCTTTCCCAAATCTAGGAGATGCAACTTAGCAATGACATGCCTTAAAACCTAAAAAAAAAGTTATAAAAATACATTCATGGTCATGGAAAAATATACATTAGGTAAAAAAGGGAGATTATTAATGTATGTAAAATGTAATGTAGTAGCTAGTTTGCATACACCCTTACAAAATAAAAGTTCTGTAAGGATATGCACCAACCAATTTACTATGGCTAACTGTTCTAGGTTCTAGCAGCCCTGACAGGTTTCTGCTACATTTCCCAGCGACCATGACCCCTAATCCCCTAAGCCCCTAAGCCTCCCTCTTTTCCGCTCACAGAGAACTGATGAAAGGAGAGATTCAGCTCAAAAATGTTAAGTGAATGAAATCGTTTCTTAAAATATTGGGCTTATAGTTTCCTTTTTAAAAAAATAAAACAAATGATTTAATTTTTAAGATTTTTGCTGGAAAAATAATAAAATCTTATTTTAAAACATATAATGTTAACATTAATGAGATATTTTCCCCCTTAAAATCTCATTTGATACTCCCATCAAATAAGATTTATTCTTAGGATTTGAGTAATTCTAGGAATAAAGCTTTAATAAATCAGGAAGGACAACATAGTCATCAAGTGCCTGGGCGCTGCAGACCCTGGTTTCCAAACCAGCTACTTTCTGTCTAACTTCTGCCAAGTTACTTTGTCTCTATGAGCCACAGTCTTCTCATGTATGAAACAGAATCATTAAAGTTCTCACCTCAGAATGTCGTGAGGAGTCAAGCTCTAGGAACAGTACCTAGCACAGCGCAAGCACGATGTATTTGCTTAGTGAATGAATAAAAATTTGATGATTTTTATTATGCTGCCTGATTTGGTAATATGTGTTAGTAAATGTTTGTAACTAATTTTATCATCTCACTCTTAGGAATTTTAAAAAATCACTTCTAGAGGTGTACAAAAATACTCGCATATGATCCAGTTCATTTCAGCATTACATGCAAGAACAAAAAATTGCAAACAATTAAAATGTTCACTAAAGGAATGTTGGTTAAATAGATTATAGTAAATTCATTTAATAGAGTATGACATAGTCCTTTAAAAGGATAAAGTAGGTAGATTTATAGGTTGATAGAAGTATCTATTCACAATTATTGTTAAATGAAAAAATATGTTATAAAAGTTAGGTATAATATACTTTATATAGCATTAACCTTGCATCTGTGAATATTTTCAAATACAGTCCACGGTGGATATTTCTCTCATGCTACACAGACAGATCAGGGTCAGGATCTTGGCTCTGCCCCTTATTATCTGTAGAACTCTGGGAAATTCATTGAGCCCTCGGAGCTTGTTCCCATGTGTATAAAGTGGTGATGATATCAATTATTTGGCAGAGTTGTTTTAGGTTTTCTTCTTGTCTTTTTTTGTTTTGCTTTGCTTTGTTTTGAGATGGAGTGTAGCTCTGTTGCCCAGGCTGGAGTGCAGTGGCATGATCTCAGCTCACTGCAACCTCTGCCTCCTGAGATGAAGCGATTATCATTCCTCAGCCTCCCGGGTAGCTGGGATTACAGGCATATGCCACCACACCCAGCTAATTTTTGTATTTTTGGTAGAGATGGAGTTTCACCATGTTGGCCAGCCTGGTCTCAAACTCCTGGGCTCAAGTGGTCCGCCCACCTTAGCCTCCCAATATGCTGGGATTACAGGCATGAGCCACCATGCCCGGCCCTGTTTCAGGTTTAAATGCCATAATCTCCATGAAAATCCCTAGCAAGCAGTAGGTACTCAGGGTGGTGTTTCTTGCCACAGTGACTCTATGTATTTGGGGGACAACATGGGTAATGCATGAGATTCACAAGTCCATATGTGACCCACACATTGTCTGTAAAATTAATAAGTGATGTGTTACTCTTTTCAAATATAAGTAGAGGCTGCTGTAAATAACACAAACTCCTATTTAGTGGCATTACTGAATCCATTAGGCATGTAGGCAGATACATTATTACTACAAATTTAGCTACCCTATCAGTAATTTAATGTTTCTGATGTTTTAAAAGGGCCCTCATGAGGCAATTTGAAAATATGTATTTAAAGCCTTAATATTAGGCAGGACCCTGGGCTTTGAATAAAGACTTGTTTTGAGGTCCACAGAGAGGAGACACAAGGCCACAAGATGGTCCCATGGCTAGCAAGTGGCAGAGTCCAGATCCAAAGGATGTCTGTCTGACTCCAGACCTCAGGATCTTAACCCCCACACGATGCTAATGTTCCTTACTGACCGAGGGAGGGTCAGAGAAGGTACATACCTAGTGCCAACTTCACACTACCATTTATTGAGCACTTGCTATGTACTCAGTAAACAAGCACTAAGAGCTAGGTGATTGTACAACCTTATTCAAATCTCAGAACAACCCTACAAGTAGAAACTATTGTCTCCATTTTAGAATGAAAGAGGCTCTGGGAGTTTGATTCACTTGCACAAAGCCACAGAACTAGGAAAAGGAGGGTGCAGGGTTTGAATCTAGTCTATCTGACTTCAGCCCCCCTCACAATGCTATACTGCTGCCAGTCTCGGTGGGTGCTTGGACTATGATGACGGCCCCAGGAATGGCTGGCCCAGTCAGAAGCCCCCATGATCTCATGTCTCACTGAGCTCCTGCCTGAGAGAGTGGTTGTGGAGGAAGTCCAGCCAGCCAGCCACAGATGGGAAACCCCCCTGGGACAGAATTTGTTTGCTCCAGTTTGGACTTGGCAGAGAGCAGGAACGCATGGGTCTGAGGTGGAAGAAACAGTCCTGTGAATGAGACAGCAGCTGCCACAGCAGAAAGCATTTGCGGCTGCTCTGTGCAAAGACGCTGGGTATTTCTTTTGGTGTTATCTTATAGTTTGAGTGGTTTGGAGGAAAAGGCAGAACCATGTGGACAGCAGTTCCTCATGATTACTTCATTCAGGGAGGCAGCACGCTGTGCTGAAAAGTGTTCTGGCTTTGGTGGCAGAGATCAGCTTTGCCATTTACCAACTGCTTGATGTGGGACACATTTCATCTCTCAGAGACCCAGTTTCCATGCATTTGAAATAAGGATACAATATTTGCTTCAGAAAGGTGTTATGAAGAGTAAATGCAGATGTGAAATTTACAGATATTTCCACCTCATCTGCTCTAGCCAGTACTGCAGTGTGGGAAGGTCATGCACTGCACAGTGATTGCCAGTAGATGGAGCAAGGGGCCTGCCACCATCCCCGGCTTTCTTTCTGAACCCAGCAGGAGAGGGAGACGACAGAAATCTTTATTGCAAACTGGGGGACACCATTAGCTACAGTGGCCTTCTGGGGTCACCATTTGCAATATAATCCCAGTGACTTAAAGGAGAGAGTAGAGAGGAATCATGGTAAGGTAAGCAAAAGAAAAAGACATTTTGTTAATTCCTCAGTTTCCTCATCTGTAAAATGTGGGTGCTATAAATCCACATATCATAAAAAGCTCTCAAGATTAAAAATAATGTATTGGAAAAGATCTGAAACAAAGCGGGTGCCAAATATGTGTTTCATTCATCCTTTTCCCACTCTGGGGGATTCCAACTTATTACAAAAGATTTTTGAAACATTCCTCCAAACAAGTACATATTTCATAAACGTAACTGAGGTCTTTTTTTTTAATGTATGTGACTTAAAATTGTAAACTTAGATGAAATTATACCTACTGTCAAATATTGAAAAATTAAACTGTAGCCAGTATTTTGAGGTCGATCAAAACTTTTTGGCATAAAAAAATGTATCCTCATAACAGCAATTTGGCAATGTATTTTTGGAGTTTAAAAAGCATGCATGCTGGCCAGGCACAGTGGTACGTGTCTGCAATCCCAGCTACTTAGGAGGCTGAGGTGGGAGGATAGCTTCAGCCCAGGAATTTGAGACCAGCCTAGGCAACAGGGATTCCTAAATTTTAGGGATCTCTAAAAAATTAAAGTTAAAATGTAAAAAATGCATGCATTTTCACCTAGAAACACTTCAAAGAATATTTCCTGATGAAACAATCAACTGTGCATGGAAAGATTTCATTCTAAGGAATCTTTTGAAGTCTAAATATCTACTGGTCAAGAATTAGTAAATAAAATATGGTATATCCACATGGTGAGAGTGATGTGAAACCTTGGGGGGAAAATGAAATTGTAGAAATACATCCACCGACAGGGAAAGCTGTTTGCTGTATATTAGTGAGTGAAAAAAAAAAAAGAAGAGGTTCAAAATTATGTAGAGTGTGATGCCTCGATTATTTTGCACACACACCCCGTGGATCAAAGTATGAAAGGATGTGACAAAACATGTAACTATGTTTATCTGCTGGTAATGAGATTATGAGCAAGTTTTACCATCTCTTTGTTCTATATATCTGACTTCACTATAATGAGTATCTATTCCTTGGGAAATATGAAATGATTTTTCTTTTCAGGATTCTCATACTTGAAAATGTGGGGGTAATGGGTCTTAGGATCAGCCCTTCCCTCAGGAAGGGTGAGAGCAGAAAGAGCCCTCAGGGCTTTGGGGGCATTCCTGTCACATTTCTGGGTGACTGCACTACTGTTAAAATCCAGATGGCACCAAATCCTTAATCAGTCCTGGACAGGCCAGGTGGGGAAAGTTAGGACTTACTTGCTTGGGGATGAAGGAAGTGGAGGGACGCAGATGTGGCCACGGCCCTTCCTGATGCAACATTTTTCTTCCTCATAGTCCCTGTCTTTTCTGCGTTGGTGCACACAGATGCCTAACCAGAGGAGAGACTCAATTAACAGCTTTTAAGTCTTACCTATAGAAAATAATATTTTCAAATGCCTTTTAAGATATTGTCAAAATCATCAATTACCTAGAGATAAATCTAACAAATCTTGTGCAGAAAACTACATGAAATTAGAAACAAAAATTTGTAGGTACCTTAATAAATGGAGGAATGTGCCATGTTTGTGGATTAGAAGATTCATTATTATAAAGCTGTCAGTTTTCCCCAAATTCAACAATAAATTTAATTCAATCTCAGTCAAAATCTTAGAAGGATTTTTCATGAAAATTGATAAACTGATTCTAAAACTCATATGAAAATTCCAAAAGGCAAGAATAATCAAGACAGTCTTAAACAAAGTTGAGGGACTTAAGCTACCATTTTTCAGGATTTATTATAATGTGGCAGTAAATGGAACAGCAGTGCAAGATACCAAATAGACCAGTGTAACAAAAACACACCATCTCATAATTTATGACAAAGGAGCCGCTGTAGTTCAAAGAGGGAAAGAATGCTTTTTCAGTAAAGGTAGCTGGCTTGATTGGCTTATTCATATAAACAAAAAGGAACCTTGACTCCTACCTCACACCACACACAGAAATCTCTTCCAAATGGATCATGGACCTAATGTGAAAGAAGAAACAATAAAGCTTTTAGAAGATATTGTAGAAATAGTTTCATGATCTTGGGATAGGCAAAGATTTCTTTTTTTCTTTCCTTTTTTTTGAGACAGAGTTTTGCCCTTGTCACCTAGGCTGGAGCAAATGAGCTGGGTTGGCCTTACTCTCCTTTTTTCATATGAATGCATGGGGTACAAGTGTAATTTAGTTACATGCATAGATTGTGTAGTGGTGAAGTCAGGGTACCTGGATAATGTACATTGTACCCATTAAGTAATTCCTCATCATCTACCCTCTCCTACCCTCCACAACTGTCCCAAGTCTCTACTGTCTATCATTCCACGTGCTATGTCCATTGCATCTTTGTGTTCCCCCCAAATTCATATGTTGAAACAAAATCACCAATGTGATTGTATTAGGAGATGATGGAGGGGTTGTAGAGGTGAATAGATCATGATAGTGTAGCCCTTATGAATGGAAATCAGTGTCCTTATAAAATAGGCCCAAGGGAGCTAGTTCACCTGTTCTACCATGTGAGGATGCAGCAACAAGTGGGATTCTGCAACCCAGAGGAGGGCCTTCACCAGAACCTGGCCATGCTGACACCCTGATCTTGGACTTTCCAGTCTCCAGAATGGTGAGAAATGAATTCCTGTTATTTATAAGCTATGGTATTTTGTTATAAAAGCCAGAATGAACTAAGACAGAAAGAAATGAGTTGGAGAAAGATGGCTCCATTTTCAAGCAGAAATTAGATTATAGAAAAGCTAGGGATTTCTAAGTGGAAAAATTAAATTATTTCTCAACTGTAGTCTCTCAAGCCATTAAAGGAAACTCAAAGTAATGTATAGTCTCAGTGGTAAAAGTCTAATAAAAGGTATGGCCGTAGGACACTCTGTTAAGAGCTCTGTAAGATTGAAAGTGGTGCTTAGTAGATACTTTGAACTAGACAAAATAACTCCTAAAAATTTTAGGGTTCTTGTGCAACAGATGTCTGCAACTCTCAAAGAAGAGAAAGACCTGTTCACAAAAGAATTGTGGTAGAGACTTTTGGGTCATGGAGATCTGAACCAGTTTCACAAGGAAACCTTTGAGGTTTTTAAAAGAATTGTACTGTTAAAAGCACTACCACTCAGACTACGAGGGACTAAGACAAAATCATTAGAAAACTGTTGGCCTCAAATTTCTGCAGACAGGCAGCAGGATGAAATACCTACTGTGTTAAAGGTTCCCAAGACATTTTTAGGCTCAAAGTTTTGCTAGGAGGACTCACAGGACTCAGCATATAGTCATACTCATGGTTCTGATTTATTACAGTGATTTATTACAGTGAAAGGATACAAAACAAAATCAACAAAGGGAAAAGGTATATGGGCAAAGTCTGGAGGAAACTAGGCGTAAGCTTCCAAAAGTCCCCTCCCAGTACAGTCACACAGTGATAACTTAATTTCTTCTGCATCGAGTTGTGACAGCCCATGTGAAATCTTGTTCACCAGGAAAGTTTGACTGAGCCTAGGAGTTGAAGATTTTTACTGGAGGCCTGTCATATAGGCACTCCTTCTACCTAGCATGTGCCAATATTCCAGACTCCCAGAAGTAAAACATGTATTCAGCATAAAGCATACTGTTTGCACAAAAAGTTTAGGCACAGTGAGGCACTCTTGTCATTTAGGGAAAATTTTGTTATCAGTGTAGACAACAGTTTAACATTCAAGTTCCCAGATGTCAGCCAAGGGCCAACTTTGCAAGCAGGCCTTTCTAAGGACTACATTCTCAAGCCGGCTATGTTTATCTCTTCTGCGCAGCTAATCGGATGCAAGCACAAACTTGATGGTAACAGAAATCTCAGTGATTTCCCAGGAATGAAGTTACTATGAGGTGAATGTTTGTGTCCTTCCCAAATCCATAAGATGAAATCCTAACCCCCAGGATAGTGGTGTTGCAAGCTGGGCCCTTTGGGAGGTGATCAGGAATTAGGGGCAGAGACCTCATGAATGGGATTAGTGCCTTTATAAAAGAAACCCTAGGGAGGTTGTTTGATCCTTTCACCACATGAAGACACAGCAAGAAACCGCCATCTATGAATGAGGAACCAGGCCCTCACCGGATACTGAATCTGCTGCCACCCTGATCTTGGACTTCCCAGCCTCCAGAACTGTGAGAAATAAATTTCTGGTGTTTATAAATAATCCAGTTTATGGTATTTTATTACAGCAGCCCAAATGGATTAAGACAGCAGCATTACTCTTATATTACTATTTAAATTACTATTAAATACTATTAAATTACTTTTTTTTTTTTTTGGAGATGGAGTCTCACTCTGTCACCCAGGCTGGAGTGCAGTGGTGCAATCTCAGCTCACTGCAAGCTCCGCCTCCTGGGTTCACGCCATTCTCCTGCCTCAGCCTCTCCGAGTAGCTGGGACTACAGGCGCCCGCCACCACGCCCGGCTAATTTTTTTGTATTTTTAGTAGAGACGGGGTTTCACCGTGGTCTCGATCTCCTGACCTCGTGATCCGCCCGCCTCGGCCTCCCAAAGTGCTGAGATTACAAGCGTGAGCCACCGCACCCGGCCTACACTATTAAATTACTTTTAAATTACTCTTTTGGTCATAGTGGTGGGATAGTTCCAGAGGGGTTCCTCTTGACGTATTCTATCGTAATAGCCCTCACCCCATCCATCAGGGAGCAAATGTGAAGTTTTTCCCAGTGTTTAAGATAACAATTACAACTAAGCACTCGAGACCTGAAAAAGTGACCACAGGAAGAGTTTGTGGAACCACTGGGCTCACTGTGAAATGGGCAGAAGCCAAAACTCCATTCAATGCCTGACTTCAAAAAGCCTGCACTCTGATCAATGCAGGGATATTGTAGTTCCCAAATATCAGTGTCAGATCAGAGCACTGTCCAGTCGTTGCCTCAGAGCCTGGGTAGTTCCCTCTCTCCAGTGCTATGTCACTAGTGAATGATTGCAAGTCCCATTAGATAAGCATAGAAGGAAACTTTACAGTACTCACTTGTGGCAATGTCCCATGGTCCTCTCTTAGTGGGAGCTGACTTCCTCCTAACTCAAAGGGTTCTGGTCTGTAAACTGGTTGGTTTTGGGATGAGAAGCCATTCCTTTCCAGTATGGTGGTTCATAACATATGTCTGTTCCCTAGGCCAAGAAGTTATGTGCACTCTCTTGCTCTCTCACTTTCTCTCTTTCTGTCTCTCTCTCTCTCCCCTCCCTCCCCTCCTCATCTCTTTCTTCCTCTGTCTCTCCTTCTCTCATATAGATCCACAAAGGCCTCAGTAGGTTGCCCATATCTTCCATCCTAAGAACACCATACCTAGTTAGCCATTGCCAAAAACATACACATATTCCTTAGATTAGTGCTGATATAACTTGGCAGAAATATTTTAGTATTTGAACATGTATTCTATCTCCTCCCAGGTCAGATTTTGGACTTCACCTTTGGAGTGCAACTGGATTATGACTCTTGTCCTCCCAGTATTCTGGAGGCAAAGAGAGGCAATGGACTATAGCTCTCCAAGACATTCAGTAGAAATTATTTTAGAAACTTCAGGCAAGGGGGTGGCAACTTCCTCAGGGGAGCTGGGGCTGTGACTGCTGGTAGAGAGAGTCAGTGCAGCTCTGGGAAGTTAAGGTGCTCATATTTGCCAGAATCATTGCAATCTGTAAGGCCCTACTTTCCCCCCTTCATGCCTTAGTTTAAATATGAGAGACCTGGCAAAGCTGAGATTAAACTTGCTTTGTAATTCATAGTCACCCAGTCAAATTTGGTTCTCATCTCAGATAAAATGGAAACAGACTTCCTTAGGGCAGAATACATGTCAGCTGTTTCTCTGACCTTGTCTTCAACTAAGAATTGAAAGCCCTGCCGGGTGCAGTGGTTCACTCCTGTAAGCCCAGCACTTTGGGAGGCCAAGGCGGGTGGATCACAAGGTCAGGAGATCGAGACCATCCTGGCTAACATGGTGAAACCCCGCCTCTACTAAAAATACAAAAAAATTAGCCCGGCGTGGTGGCGGGCACCCGTGGTCCCAGCTACGCGGGAGGCTGAGGCAGGAGAATGGCGTGAACCTGGGAGGCAGAGCTTGCAGTGAACCGAGGTCCTGCCACTGCACTCCAGCCTGGGCGACAGAGTGAAAAGGAAGCAAACTGGGTATGTGCCTTTAGAGGTGTTGTACGTTTTCAGCATTATAAATGGAGATGACTAGCAATAGTTACTTTGGTCGACAGATTTTTGGTATCTTAACTAGTTTTGGATCTCTTCCACTAAAGGGATTGCTTGTTGAACATTGTTAAGAATGTAAGTACTGAAGGCAAACTGCCTGGGTTTAATTTTGTTCTGTCCCTTGCACCCTGCCTGGCTTCAAATCCTAGCTCTGCTTATTAAGTTCTTTTAAGGGGATGATCTTTGAGCAAATGTCTTAGCAAATGTCTTAGCTTCTGTTTTCCCAAGTAAATGGACACAATAGTTGCTACCTTGTGAAAGATTCATGCATTTACCAGGTAGCATCAGTGTTCAGTTTCAGTCATTGGTGATCTGCAGTTGGACTGTGAGGGGGTGTTGGGGTGGGGGGTGGTGTGTGTGTGTAGCACTTAACTGCATGCAGAAAGGAAAAGATACTTTTGATAACGGAGAGGCAGCTTTTCTCTGCTTTTGTGTCAAAAGGGAAGAAGGGAGTTTGGAGAGGGAAACGAATTATGTTCAATATTAAGCTTTCTTCCTCAAAATCAGAGGTACATAGAATGTGTAATAATATACAGAATTTCTAGACTGAAACGATCTGATTTTTTTAAATTATTTTTATTTTTTCAAGTTGAGACTGAGCTAAAGTTAATCTGTGATGACTTTCTGGATGTACTGGACAAACACCTCACTCCAGCAGCTACCACTGGCAAGTCCAAGGTTTTCTACTATGAAATGTAGGTTCTATACTAACAATTAACAAGTGTACTTCAATAATTTTAAACACTCTCAGGAATAAATGGCTTTGTTTCTTTTTTTTTTTTAGACATTTCGTATTATTTTCCTTATTAAATATAACCAAAAATCCCACAGAAATTAACTGAGGAGCCTCTAAATATCAACAAAATTGTCACTTGATAGACTAGAATTAAGCAAATGGTTCCAAGAAATGGCGCAAGTGTATTAATCATAAAATAAAATTTCTACATGAAACATTCAGCCAGCACTGTAAAATGTGTGGCCGTTTGGGGGAGGGGAATGAGATGGGTCCCATGAAAGCAAAGGAATATAAATAAGTAAAGCAAAAGCTAATGCATTTTTATAATAGCCTGACCATCTTTTTATTCCAACATTAACTATCCTTCTAACATTAAACAATTATTTGTAAATAAAAGTTGGAAACCTACATAGAAGAAAGCCATGACTCTAAAAAGGCCAACTTTTAATCTTACATTTTCCTTTCTAGTATAGGACCTACATTTCATAATAGAAAACCTTGGACTTGCCAGTGGTAGCTGCTGGAATTAGATGTTTGTCCAATGCATCCAGAACGTCACCACAGATTAACTTTAGCTCAGTCTCAACCTGAAAAAATAAAAATACATTTTAAAAAATCAGATTGTTTCAGTCTAGAAATTCTGTAAATTGTTACACATTCTATCTACATCTGGTTTTGTGGAAGAGAGCTTAGTATTACAGAGAATTCGTTTCCCTCTCCAAACTCCCTTCTTCCCTTTTGACACAAAAGCAGAGAAAAGCTGCCTCTCAGCTATCAAAACTATCTTTTCCTTCCTGCATGCAATTAAGTGCTAGACACACACCACCCCCCACCCCAGCACCGCCTCACAATCCAACTGCAGAATCACCAATGACTAAAACTGAACACTGATGCTACTTGGTAAATGCTGGTCAATTACATGAATCTTTCACAAGGTAGCAACTATTGTGTCCATTTACTTGGGAAAAGAGAAGCTAAGACATTTGCTCAAAGATCATCCCCTTAAAAGAACTTAATTAGCAGAGCTAGGATTTGAAGCCAGGCAGGGTGCAAGGGACAGAACAAAATTCAAACCCAGGCAGTTTGCCTTCAGTACTTACATTCCTAACAACTTTCAACAGACAATCCGTTTAGTGGAAGAGATCAAAAACTAGTTAAGATACCAAAAATCTATGGACCAAAAAAACTATTGCCACTCATCTCCATTTATAATGCTGAAAATGTACAGCACCTCTAAACGCACATACTCTGCTTGCTTCCAATTTTTTTTCTTTTTCTTTTTTTGAGACGGAGTTTTGCTTTGTCCCTCAGGCTGGAGTGCAATGGCGCAATCTCAGCTCACTGCAACCTCTGCCTCCCGGGTTGAAGTGATTCTCCTGCCTCAGCCTCCCAAGTGGCTGGGATTACAGGCACCTGCCACCATGCCTTTTTAATTTTTTATATTTTTAGTAGAGACGGGGTTTCACTATGTTGACCAAGCTGGTCTCGAACTCTTGACCTCATGATCTGCCTCCTCAGCCTCCCAAACTGCTGGGATTACAGGTGCGAGTCACCACGCCTTGCCTTTTTTTTTTTTTGAGACATGGTCTTGCTCTGTCACCCAGGCTGGATTGCAGTGGTACAATCATGGTTTACTGCAGCCTGGACCTCCTGGGCTCAAACAATTCCCCCACCTCAGCCTCCCAAGTAACTGGGACCACACATGTGCATCACCACACCTGTCTAATTTTTTAATTATTTGTAGGGACAAGGTCTTGTTACGTTGCCCAGCCTGGTCTTGAACTCCTGGGCTCAAGAGACCCTCCCATCATGGCCTCCCAAAGTGCTGGCATTACATTACACGTGTGAGCCACCATGCTTGGCTGTAGGTTATGTTTTTAAAATCCAGTTTGTCAATCTTTGTCCCTTTTTTTTTTTTTTTTTTTTTGAGATGGAGTATTGCTCTGTCACCCAGGGTGGAGTGCAGTGGTATGATCTCGGCTCACTGTAGCCTCCCCCTAGTGGGTTCAAACGATTCTCCTGCCTCAGCTCCCAGAGTAGCTGTTACAGGCACCCACCACCATGCCTGGCTAAATTTTTGTGTGTGTGTGTTTTTAGTAGAGACGGCTTTTCACCATGTTGGCCAGAGGGATCTCGAACACCGAACCTGAAGTGATCTGCTCTCCTCTGGGATTACGGTCGTGAACCACTGCACCTGACCAATTTTTGTCTTTTATTTGCTGTTTTTAGGTATTTGGGTCATTTAATTAGTTACAGATGTTGTCAAGAGTCCCATTTTTTTTTTTTTTTTTTTTTTTGAGATGAAGTCTTATTCTTACCCAGGCTGGAGTGCAGTGGCTCAATCCTGGCCTACTGCAACCTCTGCCTCCTGGGTTCAAGCAGTTCTTGTGCCTCAGTCTCCCAAGTAGCTGGGATTACAGGCATGTGCCACCACACCCAGCTAATTTTTATATTTTTAGTAGAGATGGGGTTTCACCATGTTGGCCAGGCTGGTCTTGAACTCCCGGCCTTAGGTGATTCACCCACCTTGGCCTCCCAAAGTGCTAGAATTAAGGCCTGAGCCACCGTGCCTCGTTTTAGTTTTAGTTTTTTGATTGTTCTTTTTCCTGCTTTCTTTTGGGTTACTTGAACATTTTTGGAATTCCATTTTTCTTGTCGTGTTTTTTTCTACCCCAATTCACTATGCCAAAACCATTTTTCTTTATTGTATTTTATATGTGTTTATTTTAGTTCACTGATATGGTTTGGATATTTGTTCTGCTGAATTTTGTTTTTCCATCTTCTTTGAGACGAAGTTTCGCACTTGTTGCCCAGGCTGAAGTGCGATGGCGTGATCTTGGCTCACCGCAACCTCTGCCTCCCAAGTTCAAGCAATTCTCCTGCCTCAGCCTCCTAAGTAGCTGGGATTACATGCAGGCGCCACCACGCCTGGCTAATTTTGTATTTTTAGTAGAGCCGGAGTTTGTCCGTGTTGGTCGAGCTGTTCTTGAGCTCCAGACCTGAGGTGATCCACGCACCTCGGCCTCCCAAAGTGATGGGATTACAGGCGTGGGATTACAGGCGTGAGCCACCGTGCCCGGCCTAAAAATTTTTGGGTGGAGGCCAAGGTGGGTTAGTCACCTGGGGTCAGGGGTTCGAAACCAGCCTGGCCAACATGGCGAAACCCCCGTCTCTACTAAAAATACAAAAAATTAGCCGGGCGTAGTAGCGTGCGCCTGTAGTCCCAGCTACTCAGGAGGCTGAGGCAGGAGAATGGCGTGAACCTGGGAGGTGGAGCTTGCAGTGAGCCGAGATTGCGCCACTGCACTCCAGCCTAGGTGACAGAGCCAGACTCCGTATCAAAAAAAAAAAAAAGAAAAAAAAAAGAATTGAAAGCCCTGCCGGTGCGGTGGCTCACGCCTGTAAGCTCAGCATTTTAGGAGGCCAAGGCGGGTGGATCACAAGGTCAGGAGATCGAGACCATCCTGGCTAACACGGTGAAACCCTGTCTCTACTAAAAATACAAAAAATTAGCCGGGAATGGCGGCAGGCGCCTGTAGTACCAGCTACTCGAGAGGCTGAGGCAGGAGAATGGCGTGAACCCGGGAGGCGGAGCTTGCAGTGAGCCGAGATCGCGCCACTGCACTCCAGCCTGGACGACAGAGCGAGACTCTGTCTCAAAAAAAAAAAAAAAAAATTGAAAGCCCTGAGCTTATGCTTTCTGTAAACTCTCCAGTGCAGTTAGAAGGTGGCATCCCACTCCATATAACCACCATAATGTTCTATTTTAAGAGCTCCTTGGGTTTCTAAAGACTTCCCTTTAGAAGGCATTTCATCGAAGCAACTATAGGTGATAATTTCAGTATCTATCTTGCCAGTCTGACCTGGACTCCTGGGATCCTACTTTCCACTGGCAATGTGGCCGTTACTGCCTTTAAACACAACCTGCAGAGATAACCAATCCCAGATTTCCATGTTTAAGGTGTGGTTTCCTGGAATCTTGTTCTCTCCCTACAGCACCTGCACTGGTCCAGAGCCAGGTCTCTGTATTGTCAGTGAGTTGGTGCTGGTTGTAAGGATGCTGATTTTTAAGAATTGCAGGCGGGGCGCTGTGGCTCACGCCTGTAATCCCAGCACTTTAGGAGGCCAAGGCAGGTGGATCACGAGGTCAGAAGATCAAGACTATCTTGGCTAACACGGTGAAATCCAGTCTGTACTAAAAATACAAAAAAAAATTAGCCGGGCTTGGTGGCGGGCACCTGTAGTCCCAGCTACTCCGGAGGCTGAAGCAGGAGAATGGTGTGAACCCAGGAGACGCAGCTTGCAGTGAGCCGAGATTGTGCCACTGCACTCCAGCCTGGGCAACAGAGTGGGACTCTGGCTCCAAAAAAAAAAAAAAAAAAAGAATTGCACCACGCACATTTAATAGTAAGAAGGACCCCCAGACTGTGTAAAGATACATCAAGAGTTCATTCAAGAAAAATATTATAGAAATCAGCCACTCTAGCATTCCCATTTAAATCTTCAGAAATCAGACTTTAGCCTACACCCGTTGTGGATCTTTTCCTTCTAGTGTTGTAGTTCCAGGGTGCAGAGAACAGCCAGGAAACCCTGTGGAAAGCCTTGCATTATCAGGATGCTAGAGGCCCGTCCTTGGACTTGGCACTGGACAAAGGAAATAACACTACACACTTTAGGACAATACCACAGTATCTTGAGTAGTGTAGCTTTATAGTAGATCTTGAAATTAGGTAATGTGAAACCTTTAAGTTTGTTCTTCCTTTTTTAAAATTGTTTTAGCTAGTCTAGATCATGTTCATTTCCATATACATTTTAGAATAAGTCTCAATCTTTAAAAGAAGATTACTATAATTTTGATAGAGATAAGTTGAATCTATAGATTAATTTGGGGAAAATGAACATTTAATACTGTTGAATCTTTCTGTCTGTCATTGTGGTATAAATCTCCATTTATTTAGGTTTTATTTATGTGCTCACAAACAAGTCCACTCAAGTCCTTCTCATATGGCCTGTCTGCAAAGCCACTTGAGCCCGGAGACCCATCGTTGCCCCATCTTCACTGTTGCCAGTAACCTCATGGGAATGCCACCCTGTGCAGCAGGACACTCCCTCCAGGTGGCCCCAAAGCTGAGAGTCTAAGTGACAGGATGGTGCTGCGTTCCCATTAGCCTTGACTCCATTGGTCACATCAGGTTCTGGACAGCAATGGGGAGACTGCTTCTCTCCTCACAGGCTCAGAAGTCCTGTGAGATATTGGCTGGAGAAGACAGGTAGAAAGCCACTTCCTCCATTCCTCCTGCCACTGTCTCTGACATGGGTACACCAGACTTCCTGGAAGGTTCTCCCCACCCAATTCATGTTACTAACTCATAGGAGGGACATTTTTAAACTTGAAAATTCATATTTCATAATTACTTTTGGTTCTTTACAGTCTTTTTCAGCCACCTCTTATGTAACGACTTTTGTTTCCTTTTGCACCGCTGTTGATGGGAGCATTCATATCTCGTGAGGCTGACTTTGCGGAATGTATGACCTCAACTTTGACCATGGCTGGGAGATGGGAGGTTGGGTGTGGGGTGACCTCCTAACCATTGTTCCATCAGCCATGTGGGTTTTGTAAAATGAATGTGATCCCTACTCCTCCAGGCCACCCTCTTCCTTTCCACCCCTCACGTCTTTCATTCCAAGAGCAAAGGGGCCATTTCTGTGAGATGTCTAATTTTTGAAGGTGCTGTGATTTCTCTTGATCATCAGTATAGAAGAGGCTGTTGCACCTTGTTCAGTTATCTCTGAACAAGGTGGCAAAGCTGAGATTCAACTTGAATCTCAGTTGAGATTTAATTGATTTAATTGATTTTTACATGCCATTTTAAATCTGTGCGCAACATGGAATACAAATACAACAACTGTTCTGTCTGGTTTAAAAGTACCATGCACAATCTGCCTTGATAATGTCCTCCCTGATGTAAGTGGATTTGGACCTCTGTAGAGTCTATTTGTGATTTTAAAAAATGAAAATGCATGAATTTAAATATAAATAAAAGCTTACAATGAAAAGTAATAATTTTCTGGCTGGGTGCAGTGGCTCACATCTGTAATCCCAGCATTTTGGGAGGCCAAGGTGGGCAGATTGCTTGAGTACAGGAGTTCAAGACCAGCCTGGGCAACATGGTGAAACCGCATCTCTACTAAAAATACAAAAAATTAGCTGGGTTTGCTAGTGCATGCCTATTGTCCCAGCTACTCAGGAGGCTGAGGTGGGAGAATCATTTGAGCCCGGGAGATGAAGACAGCAGTGAGCCGAGATCGTGCCACTGCACTCCAGCCTGGGCAAACAGGGTGATACCTGGTCTCAAAAAAAAAAAAAAAAAAAAGAAAGAAAGAAAAGAAAAGAAATTTTCCTCCCCATTTTGACTTCCAATACCTCCCACCCCATTATGTCTCCAGGAAGAACCACTATTATAATTTCTTGGATTCTCTTCTAGAGATATTGTCTATCTATCTATCTATCTATCTATCTATCTATCTATCTATCTATCTATCTAATCTGATCAATACTTATATGCATTTTTGTATATGTGTGTTTGTCCTGATAATATTCTGAAAATATTTCAATTTAATGCTTGGGTTAAGGTCAAGATCATTTGGAATGTATATTTGGGTGATACATATTGAATTAAAGTCAGGATACATATTTGGGCTGTTTTCTGATCTCTGACTGACTTTTTGTTTGTTTTGTTTCTGGAGTGACTTTTTATATTTTTTAATTATGAATTTTTTTGCAGGAGGAAGGGAAGGATTAAAAAATGCTACTGGAGATAGAAAACCCATTTATCCATTTGTGTTATGTCATACAATGTAGTTTTCTGAAATTATATCTTTTTTTCATTTTCTGGATCTAGACTAGGGGTCAGCAAACTTTTTCTGTGAAGGGCAGGAAGTAGATATGGCTTTGCAGGCCATTCAGTCTTTGTTGTGACTCCTTAACTCTGACATTGTGACTTGAAAGCAGCCATGGACAATATGGAAACTAATGAGTGTAGTTATGTTCAAATGAAACTTTATGAGCACTAAAATTTGAATTCCATATTATCTTACATATCACTAAATATTATTAGTCTATGTGTCTGTTTGTATTTTAAAACATTTTAAAATGTAAAGATCTGTTTAACTCGTGGGATGTGCAGAACCAGGAAGTGGCTTGGATTTGGCCTGTGGGCTGTAGTTTGCTGATCCCCGGGCTATCTGAAAACTAATAAAAATCAGTATTCAGGCTGGGTGCAGTGGCAGCCTGTTACCCAGGCTGGCGTACAGTGGTGCGATCTTGGCTCACTGCAGCCTACTACTCCCGGGTTCAAGCAATTCTCCTGCCTCAGCCTCCCGAGTAGCTGAGACTACAGGCATGTGCCATCATGCCCGGCTAATTTTTGTATTTTTAGTAGAGATGTGGCTTCACCATGTTGGCCAGGCTGGTCTGGAACTCCTGACCTCAAGTGATCTGCTTGCCTCAGCCTCCCAAAGTGCTGGGATTGCAGGCTTGAGCCACTGCACCCAGCCGACTTCTTCATTCCTTCTCTATGACCCAGCTCTGACCCCCACTTTTTGGTGCTCCCTGAGTCTACCCTGCAGCCTACCCTACATCTTTGATATGGTTTGGCTGTGTCCCCACCCAAATCTCATCTTGAATTGTAGCTCCCATAATTCCCACATGTTGTAAGAGGGACCCGGTGGGAGATAATTGAATCATGGAGGTGGTTTCCCCCATACTGTTAGTGAATATATCTCATGAGATCTGATGGTTTTATAAGGGGAAACCCCTTTCACTTGGCTCTCATTCTGTCTTGGCTCCCACCATGTAAGATGTGCTCCTTCTTCGCCTTCTGCCATAATTGTGTGGCCTCCCCAGCCATGTGGAACTGAGTCCATTAATCCTTTTTAAAATAATTTACCCAGTCTCAGGTATGTGTTTATTAGCAGCGTGAAAACACAAATACAATCTTCCTCTTCCAATGGAGGCTAAGCAGAGGGTAAGCCCCGCTCACCCTTAGACAGAGGGAAGTAATTCAGAGGCCATTAAGGATGTAGGAAGGGACTTGAGGGACTTTGTCTTCTTTTTTTTTTTTTTTTTTTTTCCTTGAGACGGAGTCTCGCTCTGTTGCCCAGGCTGGAGTGCAGTGGCGCAATCTCGGCTCACTGCAAGCTCCGCCTCCCGGGTTCACGCCATTCTCCTCCCTCAGCCTCTCCAAGTAGCTGGGACTACAGGCGCCCGCCACCACGCCCGGCTAATTTTTTTGTATTTTTAGTAGAGACGGGGTTTCACCGTGGTCTCGAGCTCCCGACCTCGTGATCCGCCCGCCTCGGCCTCCCAAAGTGCTGGGATTACAAGCATGAGCCACCGCGCCCGGCCTGACTTTGTCTTCTTAGAATCCCCAGAATTGCTTTGATATGCATGGGCCTTATTATTTTTATGCTATTTATGATGCCGCTAGTCCAGAAAGGGCCCCTTAGAGACCTTACATAGTATAAAGACTCAGATTGGATAAAGCCAGAACAGTTTATTCTGGATAAGAGTTTTTAGGATCAAGATCTTCTGGATAAAAGTTAGCCTGTGGAAATTTCTGAAATTGAATAATTAAAATAAGGCTATTTCTTCCAGGCTTGTAACTCCAAGGACGAAGAACAACCAGGACTTGGGGATGGGTGAAGAATCTTCTGAAGAAGTGACCTGGCAACTCTTATAAAGGTCTGTGCCTCCACCTGCACAGTCATCACTGCTGTTGACATAAAATACAGAATTTATCATGAGCCATTCCGGGCTTAAACACCTACCATCGTGCCCCATTCGAATCCAAGTAGGGTGTTTAAGGTGCTTCAGACTCTGTCTTGATCCCCCTCTTGCAGATTTCTCCCTGCCACTACCCTATGGGGAGTCTCTTACCACATCCTCCATGCTCTAAATCTCTATGGCTTTGGCTCATCCAGGGCGATGTGACTGTTGCTTCCTCTGCCTGGCTTGTCCTCTTCTCTCTGTTGACTCCTGCTCTTTGTCAAGATCTAGCTCAGATTATTATTTCCTCTCTGAAGACTCTTCTTGGTAAAGTTGCTGGCTCTGCACTGCTTCCTCAGATCTTTGTTCCCTTGTTACATGCTTTTTAATTTGTTTTATGGCTCCATCTCCCTAACTAGACTGAAAGCACTTGAGGATGGTGACCTTTTCATATTCTTCTTGTTATTTAGGCACGTAACACATAGCGGCTGCCCCGTGATTGCTGGTCCCTTTTCTTTCTCTCCTCCTCACCCATCCACCCTGTTGTCAGACTGAAATAAGCCCAAAAGTCCATGGAAGTTAGACAGCTGTATTGACAACTGGGCTATGTCCAGGATCAAGCTATCTCTTCTTAACTGATTAGCGTGCTTCTAAGCATGCTTCAGGGAAGCCAGGACAACAGAAGAGCTCAGATAAGGTGGCCAAAAGTCCTGGAATAGTCAAAACAATTCCTACTTCCCTGTGGTTATCCTAAGGAAGACCAATGTGTCATTTTCCCCTGGGAGCATCTCAGGGGCTGGCTTTTACTTGTTTCAGGACCAACTTTGCACACAGGGCCACAGCCATTGCTTTGGCATCTCTTTCCCTAGACAGGATTTGTTTCCTGGGCACGTGTTGACACAAATACCACAGGTTCCTTTTGGCAGGTCCAGGAAGGCACCTATTTCAAAAGGTTGTTTTAGGAATGAAATTGGATACTGTTCAAGTTCCAGCCACATTGTGACCTCATCCACTACTACCCACCTACCAGGTCCTCACATGTGAACTCTCCCTGCACTCATGAATGCCCTGCCACAGGAGTGTTGGTTGGAGTATTTTTTAGAAGCAAATCAGCCTTCATTGTGTACCATGGGCAGCTATTAGGCATGAAAATCTGCCGGTTGCCCTATAATTTCTATGAACCAAGGGATCCCTGCAACAAGGGAAAGATGGATTCCCACAGAAAGAGACTAGGCAAAGGCATTTGGTCCATTTGTATTGTAAGGCCTAAAACTTCAAGAGCTGCCTTAAAGTGCTTTCAAGTGCTCACAGGGTCCAAAGGTCTAACCCTGAGTTCTCCTGCTCTTTGGATGTGCCCCCCTACCCCACGACCTAGTGGGAGAGGCTCCCCACCTGGCTAGTTCCTCTATTATCAGATCAGCTGCACCCACCCACTTCTTAACCTATGAGTCTCAAATCCCTGCCAGCCCACAAAAAAAGCTAATCACATCTTCCTGCGGGAGTACTTTTAATGGCAAAAACTACGATTACTCTTGCACCATCCTAATACAAAGCCTGCCTTCCACAGCCTCTGCCGGTTCACCCTGCTCCCAAGTGGAACCCCTGTGGGTCACTGCATGGCATTCAGTATCCTCCTCCCTCAGGCTGTGAGTATAGGTGACACTAATTCTATGTGCTATTCATCGCATCTGTTCAGTGTCAGGTGTCATGGGTTCAGCCATCTCATACTATTTAAGGTGGGGGACCCGTCCTTCACTGATGGAGTGGACAGGTGATCAAAGAAACATCTCACCAAGAGAAAGACCCTCTTGAGGCCCTCCATCTCTGCATGTCAGGTTCACACTAGGTCTTAACAGTGCCAAACATAAGCCCTTATGCCACTCTTCTCTTCTCTTTCTCTTATCACCTTTGCACCTTTCTCCCACCCACACACATACATACATTGGGCCCCTGACTTCCCTCTTCCCAGCTTCTCTTTCTGCTATTAACTGGCAGTTGCTGCCTAAACTTGCCAGTCACCTTGAGAGTTGTGAGGGGATAGCCCGGCAGCCTGTAGCTTTATGCTGGGGGTGGGGAGGGCTGAAAGGAAGAGGACGCCCACCCTCCCAATATCAAGTTGCTGAGTGAAGTCTCCTTTGATGACAATGCAGTAGGGCTAAAGTGGACTAAAATTTGCTTTCTCTCTCTCAGGCTGTGAGACAGAGCATAGAACCTGTGTCAGGTCACAGGAGAGTGATCCCCTAACACTTTGGGCCATGTCCCAACCCCGCCTGCCCCAATTTCCGTTGTGTAAAATCCATCTGCAACCTATGCCAGGTGGGTGCAGTATCTTCCCTCCAGGTTAATTCGACTTCCTGGGATATAGAGGCTGTGAGATTAAATAGGAGCCCCTTGTGAATGGAGACTGAATTGTACTCACCTTTTCCTTGGGCAGGCAGTTGGGGCTGCAGACACAACACTCACACAGCAATGTACTGGGAAGGAGATCTTCTGAAAACACAGATTCAAGAAAAATATGTATCTCTCTGACCATGAAGAGGGATGTCAGAACCCCAGAACAGAGATAATATGTTTTGCGGGGACACAAATACTATGGGGCCAGTTGTGGAGGTGTAATAATTCTTTTTCAAACATTCAAACATTCAAATAATTCTTTCTTCAAACATTCTTTTTCCTCTGTGACAGGGCTCCATTCAGGCTATAAGATATGCGGCTACCATATGTTCCCTGGTGGAGGTGGATATGGTTAGGATGGGACCGAAGAATAAGGCTGGCAAATGTGTAGCTCCTAAAATTTCAAAAAAAAAAAAAAAAAAGGTTTTCTTTTTTGAGATGGAGTCTCACTCTGTCACCCAGGCTGGAGTGCAGTGGTGCGATCTCAGCTCACTGCAACCTCTGCCTCCTGGGTTCAAGCAATTCTCCTGCCTCAGCCTCCCGGGTAGCTGGGATTACAGGTATGTACCACCATGTCTGGCTAATCTTTTTGTATTTTTAGTAGAGACAGGGTTTCACTATGTTGGCCAGGCTGGTCTTGAACTCCTGACCTCAGCTGATCCACCCACCTTGGCCTCCCGAAGTGCTGGGATTACAGGCATGAGCCACCTAGCCCGGCCTAAAAGTCCAAATTTAAGATACAAATATTTTGGAAGAAGATGCAATCGGGAACAAGAGGGTGAGAAATAATTGTAAGAGTGCTGTCTCCTGACTCTTGCCCCACTGGCCAGAGTCCTGGGTTGGGGTATAACTAGACCCTGCATTCATGTTTGGGGGTCTTTGAGTAGAAGATTCCAGGTTTTTTTTTTTTTTTAGGCAGGGCCCTCAATGATAGAAAGTCTTATAGATAAGTTCCACAGTGTAACCATGGAGAGGAGGCATCCGTATATCAGAACTGGAGGTGCAGTATGCCTAAACACAAGCAGGGCAGAGGCAGCTCTCTGATTTTCCATGAGCACAGAGTATCATGGGAGGATCATCTTAATCATCTGATTCCCCTAAGAGGAAGACCGAAGTTAACTGAAAAATAGCTGATGGACTTGGCAAAAGGTAGCCATGACCAGGACAAAAGAGCAATCTTCGCTTACAATTTCACCAGAGCATGCCTAAAGCCTGGAAAATGGCCAGCATTCTAAAAAGTGCTTGTTCTGTTGACTTAGCAACTATTCCCGGCTGTAAAAGGAGATAGCACTACTGCTGTACAATGTAGACAGTGTGGAAAAACAGTATGAATGGAACTCAGATTATTGCTGGGGTCTCTCCTTGGTTTACTGTGTCAGTGGTATAAGCTCGTGAAAGATGTCTATAACTCCGTACAGGTTGGGTCATCAAGGGCTCAGATCTCCTCCAGAATAAAAATCTGAGTCACTCCACCAGAAAAAATAGCACCAATCAATTGAGAGGGTGTCTGAAGGCAAAGGGAACAAGGATTGGATAAGTGGAGGAAGGAATTTGTTATAATAAGCTATAGCCTCACAACTGGTTTCAGAAATAAAGACTCTCAATCTACCCATATTTCATTTTTTATTGTTGGGTGTATGTTTCTGTATTTAATCTTCTTTTCTCTTTCTTCTCCCATTTTCTCACTATTATAACTAGGTGAGTTAGTGGTGGTTGACTTTTAGTATATTTCATAGGATATGAAATATCAGTACAGAATCACAAAAGAACAAGAGATGAAGTGGGCGCTATCAGGAGATCCTGAACTTGGAGCTGAATGAAAATAGCAAGTATTGGGCTGTCTCCCTTTGGGGACAAGATGAGTGGATTTTCAGTAGTACAGGGGCGTATGCAGCAGTACTTGCATTATATTAGGTAGGGTTTGAATCCAAGGGAATGTACAAATATGCAGGTAGAGTTCAGGAATATTCCCAGCAGTGCTGATGCAGCCAGGAGTCCAGCAGTGGTGGTGAGTATGCAGGGTATTAATACAACAGTGGCACATGTCGGAGTCTTCTTGCTGTGTGGACATAGCTATATTCTCTATTGCCCAACGCCTTTGTTTGCTGCCTATCACACCTTCCTATCAATTTTCCAAGCTACTCCTAATATTCCAATAAGTAGGGTCAGTTTCGGTTATTTGCATAAAAACCTTTTACCTGGTTAGCTCCTAGAGCTGTGAACTCCTCCAAATGCTCAAAGGATGCTATGTTCTCACAGTCCTCCCTGCCCCAGAATCAGCTAATACTGGGAGTAATTGGAGAGAGTTCTCCTCTCACCATGGGACTTAGTATGGGTTGAGGAAGAGATAACATTGAGGCAGGAGTAAATACACAGGGAGTGTGAGCAACCTATTCAGGCAGATCATTTCTGCCTTGGGGTCTGCTCAGGTCCAGTCACACTTTCAGCTTTTCCATTTGACGGGGTGTTGCTGGACATGCCCTACTTGATGGCTAAGTGGATCAGATAACACCCAGCTCACATGGGTGGGCATCATATGAATGGTTGGGCATTCAGTCTTTTCAGAGTTTTAGCTAGTTCTACAAAAGAGAGTAGGTACTTTTCACAGAGAACAGGAATTTGCTCCAAAACCCTAGGGGCTTTCACTGTGATTCTTCTCTCAGGGTTTTCCAGCTCTATACAGCATTCCTGAGCAACTCTAGACACTTTGTGTAGCAAAGACCTATTGGTTATGAGGGCCAAGAGTCAGAGCTATACAAATTTCAGTTTGAGTCAACCAAAGAAACATCGATTTTTCTTGACATAACTTAAAGCTAATATTTTGTTAAGTTTTAGACCACAGGGATACTTCATCTCCCATGGAGAATCTCCATGAGATAGTAATTTCCTGAATTTTTATAAAATTTATGTTTCATCCCAAGAAATTAATGTGACCTACCAAAACATCTAGGGTATCTGCATCATCTGTCCCCAGGCCCTGTCAGCACAATGCCGTAAATGTACTAGATCAGATGGATATTCAATATGATGGTGAAGTGGTTAACATCACTGTAATCTAGATTCTGTCATTGAGCCACAGAGGTAACTGACCATGAAGCAAGATAGCAAAAGTATACTGATAGCCCTGCAAGGTGAAAACACTTCACTTTTTGCTTCTGATGTTTAGGCTTAGAATTGCAAATATCCAGATGTATAGCTGGCAACATTCCAGATACCAGGAGATCAATTTATTGGCTCTAGTGAAGAGAACCCACCTTAAAGGGCAGCCGTCATTAAAATTATCAGCCAATTAACATCACTGTTTCAGTTTTTGAGAGGGGCTAATAATAACACCGTTTTATCACTGCCTGAGTTTTGAACCAAATGAGAAGCCTACAAAGGAGTCAGCAGAGGCAGGACAAAATATTACCTTTATCATTGATAAAAAATCTAACTTGGAGGATATAGCTAATACCTTTAGAAAATTTAGATTACAAATATTAAGACTCAGAATTAAATAGACATTCAGCAGTGTTAGACTAAGGCAGGATCCTGTTCATTGAGAAAGAGAAGGGAATACTGTGTGCTCTCGCGGTCAGCCAGCCACCAAGTGGAAGGGGAAGGAAAGGGGCTTCTGTAATTTACAATTACGTAAGTTATAGGAAGAGTACATAGGGAGGGAAGTTATCCAGCTACAGCCGTATCTTGGAGACATTGCAGATTCAGTTGCAGACCACTGCAACAAAGCAAATATCACAATAAATTGAGTCACATGATCTTTTTTTTAAGTTTCCCTTTACATATAAAAGTTATGTTGACACTACATTATAGACTGTTAAGTGTGCAATAGTATTATATCTAAAAAATACTTTAGTGCTAAAACTGCTAACAATTATCTGAGCCTTCAGCAATTCTTTTTTTTTTTTTTTTTTTTTTTTTTTTTGCTGGTGGAGGGGTCTTGCCTCCATGTTGATGGTTGCTGACTGATCAGGGTGGTGGTTGCTGAAGGTTGGGGTGGCTGCGGTGATTTCTTTTCTTCTTTCTTTTCTTTCTCTTTCTTTCTTTCTTTCTCTCTCTCTCTTTCTTTCTTCGTTTTCTTTCTTTTTTTTTGATGAAGTCTCATTCCGTCACCCAGGCTAGAGTGCAGTGGCTTAATCTCAGCTCATTGCAACCTCCCCCTCCCAGACTCAAGTGATTCTCCTGCCTCAGCCTCCTGAGTAGCTGGGATTAGAGGCACGTGCCACCACGTCTGGCTAATTTTTGTATTTTTGGTAGAGACAGGGTTTCACAATGTTGGCCAGGCTGGTCTTGAACTCCTGGCCTCAAGTGATCGGCCCACCTTGGCCCCCCAAGATACTGGGATTCCAGGTGTGAGCCACCAGGCCCCGCCGATAATTTCTTAAAGTGAGACAATAGTGAAGTTTGCCACATTGATTGACCCTTCCTTTAATGAAAGATTTGTCTGTAGCATACACTGCTGCTTGATAGCATTTTGCCTCCAGCAGAACTTCTTTCAAAACCGGAGTCAATCCTCTCACAGACCCTGCTGCTGCTTTATCAACTAAGCTTAGTAAATTCTCAATCTTTTGTTGTCATTCCAATAATGTCGCAGCATCTGTGACAGGAGTAGATTCCATCTCAAAAAAAAAAAAAAACTTTCTTTGCTTATCCATAAGAAGCAACTTCTTATCCATTCAAGTTTTCTCAGGAGATTGCAACAATTCAGTCACATCTCCAGGCTCCACTTCTAATTCTAGTTCTCTTTCTATTTTTACCACATATGCAGTGACTTCCTCCACTGAAGTTATCCACTAGGGCCGAAATAAACTTCCAAACTCCTCTTAATGTTGATATTTTGACCTCATCCCATGAATCACAAATGTTCTTAATGGCACCTAGAATGGTGAATCCTTTCCAGAAGGTTTTCAATTTACTTTGCCCAGACCCAACAGAGGAATCACTATCTATGGCAGCTCTAGCCTTACAAAGTGGATTTCTTAAATAATAAGACTAGGAAGTCAAAATTACTCCTTGATCCATGGACTGCAGAATGGATGTTGTGTTAGCAGGCATGAAAAGAGCATTCATCTCCTTGTACCTCTCTATCAGAGCTTTTGGGTGACCAGGTGCATTGTCAATGAGCAGTAATATTTTGAAAGGAATCTTTCTTTCTGAGTAGTGGGTTTCAATAGTGGGCTTAAAATATTCAGTGAATCATGGTGTCAACAGATGTGATGTAGTTTAGGCTTTATTTTTCCATTTTTAGAGCATGGGCAGAGTAGATTTGGGATAATTCTTAAGGCTCCTAGGATTTATGAAATGGTAAATGAGCATTGGCTTTAACTTAAAGTCACCAGCTGCATTAGCTCTTCGCAAGAGTCAGCCTGTTCTTTGAAATTTTGAGGCCAGGCATTGAGTTCTTTCTAGCAACAAAATATTCCTAGATTACATCTTTTTCCAAGAGAAGGCTGTTTTGTCTTCATTGAAAATCTGTTCTTTAGTGTAGCCACCTTTATCAATGATCTTAGCTAGATCTTCTGAATAACTTGCTGCAGCTTCTCCATCAGCACTTACTGTTTCACCTTGCACTTTTATGTTATGGAGATGACTTGTACATCTCTATCTTCTTTCCTTAAACCTCATGAGCCAATCGCTGCTAGCTTCAAACTTATCTTCTGCAGCCTCCTTACTTCTCTCAGCCTTGACAGAGTTGAAGACAGTTAGGGCTTTGATTAGGTTTTGGCTTAAGGGAATGTTGTGGCTGGTTTGATCTTCTATCCAAGACACTCGAACTTTCTCCATATCAGCAGTTGAGACTGCTTTGCTTTTGTATCATTTGTGCATTCACTGGAGCAGCACTTTTAATTTCCTTCAAGAACTTTCCCTTTGCATTCACAACTTGACTCTCAGGTGCAAGAGGCTTAGCTTTCAGCCTGTCTCAGCTTTCAACATGCCTTCTTCAGTAAGCTTGTGCATTTCTAACTTTTGATTTAAAGAGAGAGATGTGAGACTCTTCCTTTCACTTGAACACTTAGCGGTCATTGTAGAGTTATTCATTGGCCTCATTTCAATATTTTTGTGTTTAAGGGAATAAGGAGGTCTCAGGAGAAGGGGAGAGATGGGAGAACAGCTGGTGTGTGGAGCAGTCAGAACACACACACATTTATGGGTTAAGTACAGTGTCTTACATGAGCATGGTTTGTGATACCCCAAAACAATTATAATAATAACATCAAAGATCACTAACCCCAGACCACCATAACGCATAATAGTAATGAAAAAATTGAAATATTGAGAGAATTACTGGAGATACAGAGTAAACACATGCTGTTGGGAAGAAATAGTACTGATGGACTTGCTCAATGCAAGGTTGCCACAAACCTTCAATTTGTAAAAAAGTACAGTATCCATGAAGTGCAACAAAGTGAGGTAGCAATAAAATGAGGTGTGCCTGTGTTTATTCTCTCAGCCATTAAACCTAGAGTCAACTGCAGGTGTAACTATTCCTCCTGGAGAAGGAGGTCAGCAGTTAGCAAGGCCACTCTACTTCCATCTTCATGAGGTTACTCATAGCTTCTTTGGATATTCCCTAAAACCCCGAACAGTGGTAATAAAGATTGTGAGCAATCCTGGGGAGAAATCCTGGCATGTTTGTTTTGGCATAGGAAGGGGCACTAAAGCCTGAAACATAAAAGCCTCAGGGTACCACAGACAGAGGCTGGGCTGTTCTGTGGTATGGGACATAGCCCCATCCCCCATCAAAATTGCCAGGAAGGGCGCAAGTAAGGACTTCACTTGTTTTAGCCTTTCCCCTAAATTACACTTGAGTAGCCACAGAAGCTGCTATCTCCAGGGGAGCATGAGTTCCTGGGGGCTTCCAAGACATCTGAGGATCATAACTGATGTCAAAGAAAGATACAAACTTCACAAGATAGTCTGGATGAATCAGATTTAATGTACCAAATAGAGCAAGACATAGGACATTGGGTTATAAGCCGGAAAGCTTTTTGGTTGTGCCCTGTTCCTTCCTCACTAAGTCCAAGGAAGACTTCGGCTGTAAGGAAGACAGCAGCTGTGCCTGTCCTGGAGGGTCAGAATGATGTGACAACATCACGGTGGGCTGGAGAGACCAGCAATACCAGCATGCTGATCTGCTGGCCATTGAGGAGCCCTCATTGTTGGCAGGACTCCCATTTCTTCCTTCATGCTTCTGGGTTCTTCCCTCAGCTTCTTCAGTTCCACTCTCACTCTTAAGTTCCCCATTTTCACAGTCTGGCCCTTGGGAGAATATTCTCTCTGCTCTGAAGTCTGTAGAGTCTTGGCAGGAATGAAATTTGCCTTGTCATAACCCCCTTCTTTCCATCTCATAAGAAGATATTATAAAACCTTTGCTCTCAGCAAGCCATCTCCCCACCCCGCACATACCTTGTGTTCACCCCGGAGCTTCTCCCTCTTGGATTCCCACATGGAGGGCACATCCCCTACCTAGAGGAGTGACCCTATTCTCCACATCCAACTTCCATCAGACCCAACCCAATCTGATGAGAAGGATGGAAAATGCAGGGTGATCACTCCTGTAGGTCAAAGGAAGTGGGTCTGATGAATGCAGTGGGGACACAGCCTGCCTCTGTGTCAGACCATCCCAGGTCTACAGCTGGGCCGAGACACTTCTCTGCTCCCCTCAATCCTGAAAGGAGAACTGTGAGCACAGGCCACCTCATCCTCATGGTGATAAAAGCCACCAAAATGAAGACTGTGCCTTCTTCCAGTTAGCCTTTGATGTGCTGCACGCACATGGAACAATTTGTACCCTCAATGTTGCCAGAAAGGAAGGTAGAGCAGAGACAGTAGGGCAGGAAGTATACACAATACAAGGTCTCCAGGGAGTGCCCTTAGGTGAGCCAATTCCTGTTCTATCTCACAGCTGGTTTCTCTCTAATTACAGTAGTGGTTTCTTAGAGATGTAATCGCCAAACATGAGACATTTAAGAACACTTTTTAGCACTTTGCTAATCCCAACAAGGCATGGATTTTCCTGGTACCTTTAGGAAAAGTGGCCAAAGAAATGAATTGTCTCTGTGTCATTTAGAACTTCAGAGTGAACACGCAAGCTATGAAGCCAGGTGTAGTGTGCCGGGGGCCATCTGGGGCCTCCTGGAGGTTCAGTGATAAGAGGATTTGAAGAGCTTCTGGGAGAGATGGTGAATGTGTGCTTGGTAGCCACTGACCAACCCCCCAGCTGAGATCCCTATGCAGATATGAAATTCAGGCCACCACTTAACTGCAGAGGCAGTAACAGGTGGGTAGTGAAGTCACTCCCTGAGAAGATGGGTGTTCAAACATTGCAAGCTGGCTAAGGGCCTAGAAGGTTGAGAGATAGGGTCTACCCTGATGCCTGGTGGTGTCTGACCTCTGCTCTGTACTCAGAAGTTCCTAGAGAAAACGCTGCTTCGGTGAGCTAAAGAGTGAACAAAATAACAAGAGAAGAACACTAAATGTTCCATACAAGCCTGAGTAGGGTGCTTGCCTTCTCTCCTACCCAAATTACAGAATCTCAGTGAAAGAGATGTGGAGGTAAAACCCCAAAGACAGTCAAAGAAGGAGGTGAATCCAGGCATGGTGTCTCATGCCTGTAATCCCAGCACTTTGGGAGGAAGTAGCAGGCGGATCATGAGGTCAGGAGTTTGAGACCAGCCTGGCCAACATAGAGAAACCCTGTCTCTACTAAAAACACAAAAATTAACTGGGCATGGTGGCACACGCCTGTAGCCCCAGCTACATGGGAGGCTGAGGCAGGAGAATTGCTTGAACCCAGGAGGAAGAGGTTGTGGTGAGCCAAGATCGCACCATTGCACTCCAGCCTGGGCAACAGAGCAAGACTCTGTCTCAGAAAAAGAAAAAAAAGAAGAAGGAGGAGGAGGTGAATACAAAGCCTGCTTTGTCATTGGTGGTTGGAGCTGTGACAAGCACTCATGACCACCTATGGGGGGCCTGGACAAGACAAGATACCCTAGCAGCAAAGAAATACTAGGCAAGCCAAGAGAAGGGGCTCAGACTGAACACCCCTGGTAGTTAGCTCACATTGGCATCTCAGAATCTTTGGAAGTGCTAAACTTGCAAGCACCCAGGAAGGATGACTCAGTCTGAAGAAGGGACCAGGGCACCTGGAGGAGATGGAGCAGTGATAGCTGCAGGAGGCAGACAAGGGTGGGTCCCCAGTGAAATCCCATCTTGAAACCAGAGACTGTTTAAAGCCTGAAAGCCAAGCTACCAGTCTTAGATAAATCCATGGACCAGACTGGGAACCTCTCTTCCCGTTTGGCACACTTTCCTCTAATTGATCCCCACCCTTCACCTATTTTACATATACCTACACTTCCCTAATTGATTTTTTACACTGCTGTGCCCACCTTTGAGTGGTGCCTTTGTTTTAACCTTTCTTGCATATTTACAAACCAATCAACACACACTACCCCATTCTGAGCCCATAAAAGCCTTGGACTCAGCCACACTGGGGGACTGCCCACCTTCAGTCCGGAAGAGACCATCCAACTTTGGAGAGGGAGCTGCCCTCTTAGGTCCTCTCTTTGCTGAGAGCTGTCACTCAATAAAACTCTCCTCATCCTTTGGTTGTCAGCATAACCTCATTCTTCTTGGATGTGGAACAAGAACTTGGGACCTGCCAAATGCAGGTACAACAAAGGCTATAACACTGTGGTTCTCTGCCCTCTGCTGGTGGAGGGCAGCCACCTCATGTGACAGGAAGCAGTGGTGGAGCCAGGCCAGCCCTGGAGCCATGGACTGGAGTGGGACAATGGGACTAAAAGAGCTATTAGCATGCTCTAACACCCCCTCTGGGGCTTTAGGGTTGCTGGCATCCCCATTCATGCACCACTGCATTCCTCTTACCCAGACATTGCTGCCCAAGATGGAAGCAGGTTGTGGCAGGCTGAGCCCACCTGCAGGCTTAGTGTGGATCCTGCGGTGAGCACAGGATCCAAGCAGGAGCACAAGTCGAGCACAGCCTGCTGGGCTGAGTGGGTGAGGTAGCTCCTGTGGTGAGCCCGGGGCCAAGTGAGGCCCAGGCAGGGGTATCACCAGCCATGGAGGTCTCTAGCTGGCAACGCAGCTCTGTGAAAAATCCTGTGTCAGCAACACAGTACAGGATGGAGGGCAATGTCCCCAGACAGCACAGAAGACAGCAAAGGGCAAGCCCAAATCCAACCACAAAGTGGCTGCCTGGATTCTAGGCTGATGAGTAGCCTGGCCTTGGTGAGGGAGTGGGGCCAGGCAGGACAGCCCCAAAGAGCCTGCAGGAGGACCCTCCAGAGCACTGTCAGCAAGGGGAGGGCTCCCATGTCCCTCTCTAAAAGTGACCTAAATATGACCATGTTAACTTAGGTAGCATAATCTTTAAAAGTTAATTTTTATGCAAGCAACACATCAATGAACTCGTTTGATGAACAATTCAAACAATATAGACATACAGAATGACCTACTGGGAGATCATCAATATTATCGGTATTAGCAGTTTGCTGTGTGTTCTTCTAAGGCCTTTTCCTATGCTTTTACATGCACACGTGTGTGTACAAATATTTACTTTTTTTGCATAAATGAAGTTATATGTATTTTTTTGCTTTATTTACTTAATGTTATATCTTGGAGAACTTTCCAGGGTAGTGTCTTTTTTTTCTTTTTAAAAAAATAAGTGCCAGCTCAATGTGGTGACTCATGCCTATCATCCCAGCATTTTGGGAAGCTGAAGCAGGAGGACTGCCTGAGCCCAGGAGTTCAAGACCAGCCATGGGCAACGTAGTGAGACCCCGTCTCTACAAAACAATTTAAAAATTAGCTGGGCATGGTGGCACGCCTGTCCCAGCTACTTGAGAGGCTGAAATGGGAGGATCATTTGAGCCTGGGAGGTGGAGGCTATGGTGAGCCATGATCATGCCACTGCACTCCAGTCTAAGCAATGACAGAGCAAGACCCCATCTCAAGAAAACCCTGTTATCTAAAAATTCCATCATATGAATGGCTCATATTTTGTTTATCCAAGCTCTAATTCTTGAGCATTTAGGTGGCTTCTAGTCTTTTTGCTATCACAAACAATACTATCTGATGATTTCGTACATGCTTCTTTGTCTATATACATCAGTATTTCCCCAGAATGCCTATATGTGGAAATAGAAAGGATGTACATACTGTACAGTGGGAAGATGTTGCCAAGTTGTTCTCCAGAGAGACATCAACTTACATTTCCACCCAAAGTGAAGGAGACACCGATTTCTCGCACATTAGCCCAATACATTTGTTACCTTGCTTTCCCACGTTAAATTTTTAGTGGACTATTTCTTGCTTTGTATTCTTGAAGCTACTTCCCTTTTCCCCCTGGAAAAGGGAGTAGGCTTGAGACCTACTCCAACTGAGAATATAGAGCAAAGAACTCTCACAACAATTAGATAAAGAAATTAATTACCAGAAACTGTGTGAGACAATACCACCTGGTGTTTGCTTCTCCAGCATTTGCAGTTTCCAGTACACAGCACAGGGTATTCATGGCCCGTGATAGTTTTGCTGAGGTATGCAATTCAATCACTTAGCTGCAACATTGCTAAGGAGGGAATGATAATGACAATAGTCGACTTTTGTGTAGTATGTGCTTGTAGGTCAGGCCCCCGGCTTGCACTTTATACCTATCATCTCCCTGAAGCCCCGCCAGCCTGTGGGGTCATTTCCATTGGAATCCCCATGTCACAAATGAAGAAACTGAAGCTCAAAGGAAGTCCACGCCTTGCAGATGCTTCAAGCCCACCTCAGACCCACTGATATGGAATCTCCAAGGCTGGGTTTTGGGTAAAGCTCCCAGATGCTGTTCCTGCATGCGGGAATGAGCAGATGCTCTATCGACTTCATAAAAGCTCTATTTCTTTGTGAAAAACAAAACAATGTTCCCATTAAAAGATTTCTAGAGCTCTGGTGACAATCACAAATTTGGGCATTTGGGAAGGTCTCATAACATATTATCATTTGAAAGGACTAGGTGTCCACAGCAGCTGTCACATATGTATAAAAAATTAAGAGAAGACTGATCAGACATTGGGAATCCCTGGATGTCCTCAGCCCACAAATCTCATCCTTCATATCTGGAGCCATCAAAGTTTTATTTCTTTTTTTTCAGGCTGGCTTGTGGGACCTTAGGCATGAAGTGGCTTCTGTGTTTAGACTCGTGAAGAAGCTGGAATTCTATTTTTCCTGGAATTTTGTATTGCAGAGAATCACTTCCTATTCCTGTCAAATCCTTCCAACGCCTAATTGCACACCAGCCCCAGATGTTGATCAGATTACATCTTTGTCCTGTTTCATGAGAAAGTGAAGATGGGCGCCAAGATGTAGTGTCACCCAGCATGAGACTACGATATGTCAGAGACACTGAAATTTAAAAAGGCAGATGGCAAAGATCTGCCCAAGGAAGTCTCCTTAACACAGGTGGGGCTGTTTGCCTTTCCGTGTTACTTAAAGTATGTGCCAGGTAATATTTCTCTCACTCTCCTACTTTTTTTTTTTCAGTTGAACTAACAGCATATTTTCTTTCTCAGTAACTCCATGTGCACTAATTAAACATGAGATGAATAGAAACATTATTAATTGGAAAGCAAGACAGAATTCATATCATCCCCAAGACTGGGACACAAAAGGAGGTTGGAAAAGGATTTAGAGAAAATTTTATAGAGCTGCATTCATTCTCTTTGTGACGGTTAATACTGAGGGTCAACTTGATTGGATTGAAGGATACAAAGTATTGATCCTGGGTGTGTCTGGGAGGGTGTTGCCAAAGGAGATAAAGATTTGAGTCAGTGGGTTGGGAAAGGCAGACCCACCCTTAACCCGGGTGGGCACAATCTAATCAGCTGCCAGCAGGGCTAGAATATGAGCAGGCAGAAAATGTGAAAAGAGAGACTGGCCTAGCCTCCCAGCCTACATCTTTCTCCCATGCTGGATGCTTCCTGCCCTCGAACATCAGACTCCAAGTTCTTCAGTTTCAGAACTCAGACTGGCTCTCCTTGCTTCTCAGCCTGCAGATGGCCTATTGTGGGACCTTGTGATCATTTGAGTTAATATTGAATAAACTCCCCTTTATATATATATAGCTATTCCATTAGTTCTCTCCCTCTAGAGAACCCTGACTAATACACTCTTCTTCAGTTGCCTTTTCTGAGTGGAAACATTAAATCCTAGTGACTGGGTAAAGAGATATCACAGGGAGAACATTGAAATTGGAGATCGCCACATGCGTGCAAACAGGGCCTGCCCTCAGTGGTCACAGGGCACAGGGAGGTGGCACAGCCTGCTGTGAATCCCAGTGCTACGGCTCACCAGCTGGATGCTCCATAACTTCTCTGGGCTCCATTTCCTCTCTGAAGCCCAGAGAGGCCCCTGCATCTCAAACTGCGTGGATCCTTCCACTTTTCCTGTAGAGAGCCTCATTGGAAGAAAGTCATTAGTGCAAACTTGCCAGTCATTCACAAGTGGTAAGAGCCTATTTACTATAAATCTTCAGAACCAACTCAAGTCAAACCAAATGCCATTGTTTTCATTGGGAACTATGATTAAATAGTCATTTTTCTTTTTTTTAATTATTTTACTTTAAGTTCTGGGATACACGTGCAGAATGTCCAGGTTTGTTACACAAGTACACATGTGCCATGGTGGTTTGCTGCATCTATCAACCCATCCACTAGGTTTTAAGCCCTGCATGCATTAGATATTTGTCCTAATGCTCTCTCTCCCCTTGCCTCCCACCACCTGACAGGCCCTGGTGTGTGATGTTCCCCTCCCTGTGTCCATGTGTTCTCACTGTTCAACTCCCACGGATAAGTGAGAACATGAGGTGTTTGGTTTTCTGTTCCTGTGTTAGTTTGCTGAGGATGATGGTTTCCAGCTTCATCCATGTCCCTGTAAAGGACATGAACTCATTTTTTTATGGCTGCATAGTATTCCAGGGTGTTTGTATGCCACATTTTCTTTATCCATTCTATCGTTGATGGCAATTTGGGTTGGTTCCAAGTCTTTGCTATTGTAAATAGTGCTGCAACAAACATAAGTGTGCATGTGTCTTTATAGCAGAATGATTTATAATCCTTTGGGCATATACCCAGTAATGGAATTGCTGGGTCAAATGGTATTTCTGGTTCTAGACCCTTGAGGAATCGCCACACTGTCTTCCACAATGGTTGAACTGATTTACACTCCCACCAGCGGTGTAAAAGTGTTCCTATTTCTCCACAGCCTCGCCAGCATCTATTGTTTCTTGACTTTTTAATGATTGCCATTCTAACTGGTGTGAGATGGTATCTCATTGTGGTTTTGATTTGCATTTCTCTAATGAGCACTGATGATGAGCTTTTTTCATATGTTTGTTAGCTGCATAAGTGTCTTCTTTTGAGAAGTGTTTGTTCATATACTTCACCCACTTTTTGATGGGGTTTTTTGTTTTATTCTTGTAAATTTGTTTGAGTTCTTTGTAGATTCTGAATATTAGAACTTTGTCAGAGAGATAGATTGCAAAAATTTTCTGCCTTTCTGTAGGTTGCCTTTTCACTCTAATGATAGTTTCTTTTGCTGTGCAGAAGCTCTTTAGTTTAATTAGATTCCATTTGTCAATTTTGGTTTTTGTTGCAACTGCTTTTGGTGTTTTAGTCATGAAGTCTTTGCCCATGTTTTAAATAGTCATTTTCAAAATTAACATCAACCTTTGATTTTTAAATCAGTTTTGTGAGTCATTTACCACGAGCTAAATGTGTAAACCATGGCAAAAACAATCACTGTATTCCTCTTGCCTTTCTAAACATTCCCGATTTGTAACACTATATAAATCCATCAATACAAATTAACTTTCTTTTATTCTATTAGTAAAGTAGGCATAGATCTCTCCACAACAAATCCATCTCACAATGCTGTGCCTCCCTCACTGTGCTCTGTGGCAAGCATGCCCATTTTTGGCCCATTTTTATCAAAAGCCTAATACACTCATGGATTTTCTTGGCAATATGTACTTAATATTTTGCTTTGCCCACACATAGGAAGCAAAGTATGTATAGACCAGAAATGTTTCAAATTACAAATAACTTAGTAGTGCACTATTATACTAAATAACTTAATAGTACACTAAAAATGACAGGGTTATTATACATGTAGCCTTTTAAAAAAATCTTGCACAAACAGCTTTGTATTTAGACTTGTTTAAAACTGTTGCTAATACTGTCTGTGTTAACAGTTCTCTGTAATTCACAATTGCTAACATGTAGAACCAACCTAAGTGCCCATCGACTAATGAGTGGATAAAGAAAATGAGGTATATATACACCATGGAATACTACTCAGCCATAAAAAAGGACAAAATAATGTCTTTCGCAGCAAGTTGGGTGTAGCTGAAGGCCATTATTCTAAATGAAGTAACACAGTAGCAGAAAGCCAAAAACCATATGTTCTCACTTATAAGTGAGAGCTAAGCTATGAGTATGCAAAGGCAAACAGAGTGATATAATGCACTTTACAGACTCAGAAGGTAAAGGATGAGAGGGGGGCTAGGGATAAAAAAACTACATATTAGATACAAGATACACTACTCAGGTGATGTGTGCACTAAAATCTCAGATTTCGCCACTCTATAATTCATCCATGTAACAAAAACCACTGGTATCCCAAAAGCTACTGAAATAAAATAAAAAAACAGTGCTCTTGGCCAGTGGTCCCAACCTTTTTGGCACTAGGGACTGGGTTCACGGAAGACAATTTATCCACCGACTAAGGGGTGGGGGATTGTGTCAGGATGATTCAAGTGCATTACATTTATTGTGCACTTTATTTCTATTATTGTTACATTGTAATATATAATGAAATAATCATACAACTCACCATAATGTAGAATCAGTGGGAGCCCTGAGCTTGTTTTCCTGCAACTGGATGGTCCCACCTGTGAGTGATGGGAGACAGTGACAGATCATCAGGCATTAGGTTCTCATAAGGAGCAGGCAACCTAGATCCCTGGCATGCACAGTTCACAATAGGGTTTGCACTTGTATGAGAATCTAATGCTGCGGCTGACCTGACAGGAGGCGGAGCTCAGGCGGTAATGTCAGCGATAGGGAGTGGCTGTAAATACAGATGCAGCTTCTCACTCACCCACCACTCACCTTCTGCTGTGTGGCTCGGTCCATAACAGGTCATGGACCAGTACCAGTCTGTGGCCTGGGGGTTGGGGACTGCTGTTCTAGACCATTGATTGTCAGAGTCGGGAGTGCACAGTACATAGTCATTCAGTGGGTACCAGTGAGAATAGGAATAACAGGCTGGAAACAGCACTCTGCCCCATGTGTGGAGAAGAGGAGAACTCCAGAGGGAACCCAGACAGAGTTCTCTACCTGCAACCAGCCTCTCCTTCACAGTGGAGCAGCGACTCTTCCTACAAGCTGCTTTTTTTCACACAAAATTATACTCAAGGATAAACAAGCACCACTGTCACCTTACTTGAAAGAGAGCTTGTGTTCTATTTTTGGCTTGGAGCTGCTGACTCTGGTCTTTTTTTCCACTCAGGTGTCTGGAAGCTACAGCTTCATTTCCCTTTTTGGTGACCTCTTCTGTGGGTTCCTCACATGGCTCCTGCACCTCCTTCGTTCAGTCAATGCACTGCGTCAGATGCATCGCTCTCCAAGTTGGCGCAGCCCTTCTGAAACTGGAGGCCATCCTGCTGCAGCTTGCTGTAATTCCTATGTAGTCTTTATCTGGTCTTGCAGGACGCCTATGAGTCTCTCACCCAAGTGATGTTCTTCACAAAACCCCCTTTTCATCCTGGGACAGCTCGTCAATGCTCTCCAGCTAAAAGCTGTAGCTGGACTGGATTTGGCTGAGCTGATCTCATTGCTTTTCCTGCCCTCCCTGGAGCTCGTTCCTTTTCAGCTGCACCACACCCCTCTCCACGGCCACCCTGCGGACCCTGCCTTCCAGCTCCTGATCCACACCTGGGGGTGGGCGGGGCGGGGGGAGTTCACAATCTGGCAGTTGAAGCCCACAACAATGACACAGGCCACCAGGGAGGCCTGCACAAGGGGTAGCAACTTCATGCAGTGATGCCTATTTCCCAATGCCATCATCTCAGAATCAGGGCTGAGAATCTCTCTGACACAGATTGAGAATTAATCATTTCTGTAAAAGCAGTAACAAATATTCAGTGCTTTCATATCACATTAGAAAGAACACAGCTCTCATTATTCCCCAGAGAGGGTTTCTTCATTTGATTCTTAGCACGGGAATTTTCCCCGCCTCCCCACCTTTGACAGAATTGCTAATGACACTCAATAAAAGCCTTTCTCAGCAAAGCCAGAAAGCCATTCTGGAGGTGAATGTGAATTCACCACAAGCAGCATCATTGCTCAGAGAACACTCTGGCAGCACAAGTGTCCCCAGTCTCTGGCTTTCTAACCTTCACTACCGCTCCCCTGTTTTGCTGGCAATCATCATCATCCATGCTGACTGCCTGCAGGGGAGGGTGGATAGAGTGTAAACAAACAAGTCAGTTGAGTTCCTCGGTATTTTTTATTTTTAACTCATAACAGACATAATCATTCTGAAAGTGCATTTCAGGATCTGGACTTTTTGAGAGGAAAGGATCTGAGTGTGGGAGGGAGAGGGTGCTCCTAAGGTTAAACCGCCAAAGACAATGGGGATAGGGATGATACCATTAGTAATATATGCATTTTTTTAATTAATGATAATTTTTAAAAGCTAGCTTCCCACATACTGAGAGAAAATCACATAGACATTGATGGGAGAATAAAGTGAAAGATGGGAGCCAGAAAGCTAGACATCTGAGAATGACCCCAATAGGGCGTCCATCTGCCTGGGAAGAGGGAGGACTGTAGGTGCAGGGGAGCAGGAGGGAGGTGTGCCCGGGAACACCACCAGTCTTTCCAAGAAGCCCCTGACCTGGTAGGCTCAGAGAAGCTTAGGGTGGGACAAAGGGGACAGAGTCACAGCCCTGACCCAGGAGGACACGGCAGGACAAGTGATCAGGCAGTGACCAGAAAGGTTGAAATACACCTCATCAGTGGCTAGCAGGGGTCAGTGTCAATCATGAGTGAGAATCCTGCATCTCCTGACTGCTCAATCACACTCCAGCCTTCCAGAATGCAGAGGGGTCCTGGGAAGAACTGGAGGAGAGAAGAGGAAGAAGGATGGGAAATGGAAGAGTCTCAATTGGAAAAAAAAAAAGCAGCAAGAAACTTTGTTTACCTTGTTGGTCAGATTAAATTTCTGCCACCAAAAGAAATTGAGATTGAAAAGCTAAGTTTAATTATGGAGAAAAATAGTTACATTTTTTTGTGCAAGAAAGTCATTGACTATGAAATTTATAAGCATCATATGAAACAGGCAGTCTTATGAAACTTACCAAGGTTGTTTCCAGCAACCCCTTGTTTATGGAACAGAGTAAAGGAGAGAAAAAGGTAGCATTTTCAAATCTCAAGAAAGTGTTTTATGTCAGAATTCAATTTGTCCCAGATCACAGCTGTCAAGAGCTTTGTAAATCTGGGCCTGTAGGAGGAGAGGGCTAAAGTACTTTCAGGATAAAGGCTAGAAGCCTAAGGCCCTGATCGTTTGGCCAATCCCCGTTATTGCATTTGTTGTTCCATTCTCTGACACTCCTAAAAGGCTGTGTAATCTCCAGATGTGTTCATAAAATAGTGATAGCAATTATTCATTGCTTCTAGGAAAGGGAAATGGATATGATACAACAAAGCCAGTCCCCATACAAGTGGAGTCTTTCCCTCTTTAGTGCTGTGAAGCCAATATACAAAACCAAAAGTGAGTGTCAAGTAGTGCAGGCTTTATTCCATGGCCACAGTATTAGTCAGGGTTCTCTTAGAGGGACAGAGCTAATAGGATAGATAGATAGATAGATAGATAGATAGATAGATAATAGATAGATAGACAGATAGATAGATGATAGATAGATAGATAGATAGATATAAAGGGAATTTATTAAGAATTAACTCACATGATCACGAGGCCCCACAATAGGCTGTCTGCAAGCTGAGGAGCAAGGAGAGCCAGTCCGAGTCCCCAAACTGAAGAACTTGGAGTCCGATGTTCGAAGGCAGGAAGCATCCAGCATGGGAGAAAGATGTAGGCTGGGAGGCTAGGCCCATCTCTCGTTTTCACGTTTTTCTGCCTGCCTTATATTCACTGGCAGCTGATTAGATTGTACCCACCAGATTAAGAGTGGATCTGCCTTTCCCAGTCCACTGACTCAAGTGTTAATTTCTTTTGGCAACACCCACAGGCACACCCAGGATTAATACTTTGTAAACCTCAATCCAATCAAGTTGACACTCAGTATTAACCATCACAAGCCCACCCCTTGTCAACCTGAACCCATGCACATCTCCTGAAATCATACATAATCTTCAAATAAAGACAATAATGAGGTCATAATTACATGTAACATAATACAACTATCCGTTGTACAACTGGAAAGGCACCAATACCCAACCCAAATAATATTACATAAAGTGAACAATACTTAAATGATGATATGAAGCCAATAAATATTATGTCACATAATAAAGGAAAAGGAAATAAAATTAAGATATTTTCTTAGTACAAGTCTATACATGCACAAACATGTTTTTAACAAAAGAAGGATGAAATGCTCATGACAATTACAATCCTCGTTTCTGCAGCTGGTCTCGTGGTCGTAGCTGGTATTGATGACTACCTTCTTCTACTACCCATTCTGCATTCCCTTTGCCTTCACAAGCACCTCAGTAGGTCGTGTTTTTGTTTTGTTTTGTTTTGTTTCCGGTGGAGTGACCCAAACCTTCATTCCTGAAGGGTCTGAGTCATTTGTAGTCCTGCCTGGATTGGCTGTTGCCCCAACCCTGCAAACTATTGTCACTTAGTTGGCATTGTAATTGTGACTCCAAAAGGCCATTCCACCATTCTATCAATCCAGCTGCTTCAGGATGATGGGGAACATGGTGAGACCAGTGAATTCCATGAGCATGAGCCCACTGCCACACTTTCTTAACTGCAAAGTGAATGCCTTGGTCAGAGGCAATGCTGTGTGGAATGCCATGATGGTGGGTAATGCATTTTGTGAGGCCATGGATGGTAGTCTTGGCAGAATCATTGCATACAGGATAGGCAACCCCATATCAGGAGTAAGTGCCTATTCTAGTAAGAACAAACCTCTGCCTTTTCCATGATGGAAAAGGTCCAATATAATCAACCTGCCACCAGGTGGCTGGCTGATCACCCCGAGGAATGGTGCCATATCAAGGGCTCAGCGTTGGTCTCTTCTGTTGGCAAATTGGACACTCAGCAGTGGCCATAGCCAGGTCAGTCTTGGTGAGTGAAGTCCATCTTGCTGAGCCCATGCATAACCTCCATCCCCACCACCATGGCAACTTTGTTCATGGGCCTATTGGGCGATGACAGAGGTGGCTGGGGAAAGAGGCTGAGTGGTGTCCACAGAATGGGTCATCCTATCCACTTGATTATTAAACACCTCCTCCGCTGAGGTCACCTGTTGGTGAGCACTCACATGTGATACAAATATCTTCACAGTTTTTGACCACTCGGAGAGGTCCATCTACATACTTCTTCCCCAAATTCCTTTGTCACCAATTTTCCAATCATGCTTCTTCCAAGTCCCTGACCATCCAGCCAAGCCATTGGCTATAGCCCACGAATCAGTATATAATTGCACACCTGACCATTTCTCCTTTCATGTAAAGTGCACTGTTCGAAGTTCTGCCCACTGGGAACATTTCCCTTCACCTCTGTCCTTCAGGGATGTCCTAGAAAGGGCTGTAGTGTTGCAGCTGTCCACTTTCTGGTGGCACCTGCATATCATGCGGAACCATCTGTGAACCTGGCACTAGTCTTCTCTTCCTCTGTCAACTGATCATAGGTCCATTGGTGCAGGCTGGGGGAGAGAAGGCAGGTGGCAGGAGTGGAGACCATGGGCATTTGAGCCATGTCCTCATGTAACTTACTTGGCCTTCAGGACCTGCTCGAGCTCAATCACATATATACCACTTCCATTTGATGGTGGAATGCTGCTGTACATGACCCACTTTATGGCTAGATGGGTTGGAAACCACCCAGTTCATGATAGGCAGTTCAGGTCACATGGTGACTTGATGACCCATAGTCAAATGTTCAGTTTCCACCAAAGCCCAGTAACAGGCCAAGAGGTGTCTCTCAAAAGGAGAGTAGTTATCTGAACAAGATGGCAGGGCCTTGCTCCAAAATCCTAGATGCCTCTGCTGTGATTCACCTATGGGAGCCTGCCAAAGGCTCCAAACGGCATCTTTATCTACCACTGACACCTCAAGCACATTGGATTTGCTGTGTCATATGGTCCAAGTGGCAGAGCAGCTTGCACAGCAGCCTGGACCTATTGCAGAGCCTTCTCCTGTTCTGGACCCCACTCAGAACTGGCAGCCTTTCGGGTCACTCAGTAAATGGGCCAGAGTAACACACCCAAATGAGGAATGTGTTGTCTCCAAAATCCAAATAGGCCCACTAGGTTTTGTGCCTCTTTCTTGGTTGTAGGAGGGGCCAAATGCAGCAACTTATCCTTTACCTTAGAAGGAATATCTCGACAGGCCCCACACCACTGGACCCCTAGAAATTTTACTGAGGTAGAAGTTCCCTGAATTTTAGTCAGATTTATTTCCCATCCTCTGGCAGGCAAATGTCTCACCAATAAGTACAGTGTGTTTGCTACTTCTTGCTCATTGGATCCAGTCATCATAATGTCATCATTGTAATGAACCAGTGTGATATCTTTCAGAAGCAAAAAGTGATCAAGATCTCTCTGAATAAGATTATGACACAAAACTGGAGAGTTGATATACCACTGAGGTAGGACAGTAAAGGTATATTGCTGGCCTTGTCAGCTGAAGGCAAATTGCTTCTGGTGGGCCTTATGGACAGGAATGGAGAAAAAGCATTTGCCAAGTCAATTGGTGCATATCAGGCACCAGGAGATATGTTAATTTGCTCAAGCATTGAAACGACATCTGTCTTCCACACAGGTCAAATGGGAGACTTGAATGGAGATGTGTTGGGAATCACCATCCCTGCATCCTTCAAGTCCTTGATGGTGGCACTAATTGCAGTCCCTCCAGGGATGTGATATTGTTTTTGATTTATGATTTTTCGAGGTAGGGGCAGCTCTAATGACTTCCATTTGGCCTTTCCCACCATAAAAGCCCTCACCCTACCAGTCAGGGAGCCAGTGTAGGGGTTCTGCCAACTGCTAAGTATGTCTATGCCAATTATGCATTCTGGCACAGGGAAGATGACAACAGGATGAGTCCAGAGACCCACTGGACCCACTGTAAGTTGGACCTGAGCTAAAACTCCATTAATTACCTGACCTCCGTAAGCTCCTACTTTAACTGGAGGACCGCAGTGACATTTTGGGTCCCCTGGAATCAATGCCAAATCAGAGCCAGTGTCCAGAAGTCCCCAAAATGTATGATCATTTCTCCTTCCCCAAAGCACAGTTACCCTGGTGAAAGGCCGGAGATCTCCTTGGGGAAGGGTGGGAGAAAAATTCACTGCATAAATTGTCAGCAATGTAGTGGGGTCCTTCCTCAAGGGGACCTGGCCTCCCCTTCAATCTATAAACTGGCTCAATTCTGGAAATTGGTTAAGGGGCCGTGATTCTTTGTTTTTATTATTTAAATTAGTCTTTTGTCCATTCTACCTGGAAGTTCTCTCTTTGTGTAATTTAAGTAGAAATGCAGTAGGCTTCCTATCAATTTCACTTCCAGGAACACCGTGATTAACTAGCCAATGCCAGAGCTTTACACGAGTCAGGCTATTCTGATTGCCACTTTGCCTCTTCTGTCCATTACAGCGTCTATGCTCACCTCGCCTTTGATGGTCAAGTGCTGTCACTGACCCCTGCCACTTTGGGATCCAATTATTCCCATCGTATTTAAATTTTGTAGTTGAGTGGCTGCAGTTCCCACTGTTAGATCTGACATACAGAGAAGAGCAATCACAAGGCTCTTCAAAGATGCTGGTGCTGTGCTCACAAATCTATTTCACAAAGCAATGGTCATGGGTGTATCTTCTGGACCCTTCCCACTGGGATGATTAGGCCTGAAGTGACTAATCCACTCCACCATCCCAATCTCCCTAAGCCCTTGGATCCCTTCCTCTACATTAAACCAAGAGAGATCAGGCATTTCCAGGTGGCTCACAGTGGGCCATCTTTTATTCCATATTTCAGCTAACCAAGCAAATAAACTATTAGAATCTTTTGTAACTCCCCAAGCTGCAACATTAAATGCAGAATCCCTACTTAGTGGGCCCAAATCAATAAATTCAGCCTGATCCAATCTATGTTCCTTCCACCATTATCCCATACCCTCAATATCCATTCCCATGCGTGTTCTCCAGATTGCTGTTTTTATAAATTAGAGAACTCAAACAGTTCTTTTGAAGTGCCACGCACCTCCTCATGGGTCACACTCTCAATCTCACCTCCAAGGGCCCACTGGGACTTTAGTTACAGGTCTAGACTGTCATCAATGTAATGGACCAGACTTTAGTCTAGTTACATGTCTAGACTGTCATCAATGTAGTGGACCAGCAAACAGGGGTGTTGGGTATGGCTTCTGATGGGAATCAACATTATTTTGCCTGGCAACTGCCTCAGGGGAGGCCATCACTGTTGCCTCAGGCAGCACAGGGTTTATCCCCTCAAACAAAGGTGGAAAGGCTGACGGCAGCATGGGTTGGGGAGCGGATGTTGCCACTACTGGGGACAGGGAAGCTGTTCCTTCTGGCAAAAAAGGTTTATCGGAGTTTACAAACTCAGTGTCCCCAGCTTCATCTGGGTGCTCCCACATTTCCCCATTCCAAGTTGCAGGGTCCAGTCAATGCCCCCACTTCAACAATAGACACCTGGTGAGGCTGTGCATGCACCTTTTGTTGCAGGTCAGCCACTTGCAGGATAAAAGCTTGTGTCTGTTTTTCTACAATTTCAGCTCTTTCTGTACAGGAGATAAGGTTCTCACTCAGGGCAGTCTTAGCAGATTTGAAGCTTAGTATCTATTTCTGAAGCCGGGAGACAGAATCCCTGAGTTCATCATTTTCTTTCATCACTTTGTCTACTGAACTTAGGAGCAACCAACTAGCTTCATTATGTTCCTTGTTTCTCCACATATGGTCAAAGGTATTATGTATAGAGTCACTAAACTCCTTGCCTCTCACGAGCAGTGAATCAGGAGTGTCAAATGCATTTATTTTGCTTAACTCTCTAAACAGTTCACACCAAGGACTATCAGTGTTCTCCATACTATTAGATGTAGAGTCCTTAGCATTTTGTGGTCTAACCATATTAAGCAGCCAATTCCAGAAACCCTAAAACCAACGAAAGGACTCAATCCTTAATATTCTGTTTGTCTAGAACCACTCCTGGTACCAAAATCTGTGTTAGTCAGGGTTCTCTTAGAGGGACACAACTCATAGTATATATATATAGAGAGAGGAGGGGGATTTATTAAGTGTTAACTTACACAATCACAAGGAAACATCCAGCATGAGAGAAAGATGTAGGCTGGGCGGCTAGGCCCACTTCTCCTTTTTATGTTTTTCTGGCTGCTTTATATTAGCTGGAAGCTGATTAGATTGTGTCCACCAGATTAAGAGTGGATCTGCCTTCCCCAGCCCACTGACTCAAATGTTAATCTCTTTTGGCAACACCCACACAGACACAACCAGGATTAATACTTTGTATCCCTCAATCCAATCAAGTTGACATTGATTAACATCACAGCCACGGAACTGAGAAGCAGGAGCCTGGCTCACAAATCAACTTCTTAGCTCAGAGAGCCGGGAAATCACAGATAATAGGATATATTTAGTGAAGGGGTTGGGCATTAAAAGCAGGGGGAGGAATATTCATGTATTTTCTGAGAATGGGTGGAGAGCTTCTTGGAATTGGAGTTCCTGCCTTTCTTTTGATCCTTTTATGGTTTCTTCAGTTGTTGTCACAGAAATTGTCAATTGTCATGGTGCTGGTGGGAGTGTCATTTAGCATGGACATTAGATTATAATGAAGTCACAAGTTCATCAGAGGTCAAGCGAGCTGCCAACTTAGACCCCAGCAGTCTTAGTCTGTTGGTCCCAAGGGGGAACTTTTGACCTCAGGCATCCTGTTTTCTGAAGATAAGCAGAGTTAAAGTGGAATAGAAATTTACCTAGGCCACATAGACATTACCCTGGGTAACAGATATTTGAGTGACAGAGCTAGGAGGGAGATTTACTTTCTGGTTGGATATCTTTTTATGCCCTTTGAATTGTATATAATGTCTACTCTTATCTATTCAAAAATTATTACTTTTAAAACCATTAAGTGCATGATATCAAACTCCTTGGTGGGCACTCATCTGTCAGAAATTCTAATGGGTGGGTAGGGCCTTGAATCTGCAGACTTCATCTGGAGTCATAGATATAATAACTTCCTCTACAGACAGCTTGAAAGATTCAGGGATTCACTCTTTTCAAGAAATGAAGGGGGAGAACAAGACAAGCTCTTCCAACCTCCAAAATCAAGGAGATATAGAAAAGCAGGATGGAAGGGAAAGAGGTTTACTATGACAAGCTAGACCTGTTTAGGCAGGTTATAGAAAAGAAGAGCTAATATAAATCAAATAGGTCTGCAGAGATTACAAATGCCAGTGTCCTCACACGGTGGATCTACCTCTAGATCTCTCAGAGCCTTGGTTTTCTCATCTTTAAAATGGGAATAACAATATCTACCTTAGTTTTTTGTTGTTGTTGCTTTTGTTTTTTTGTTTTTTTTTTTTCTGGAGACAGGGTCTCACTATGTTTCCCAGTTGGCAGTGTCTATTCACAGGCACGATCCCACTACTAATCAGCATGGGAGTTTTGACCTGCTCCATTTCTGACCTGGGCCATATCACCCCTCTTTAGGCAACCTGGTGGTCCCCTGCTACCAGGAGATCACAGTGTTAATGCTGAGCTTAGTGTGGACACTGACTGGCATAGGGCACTGCAGCCCAGACCTCCCGGGCTCAAGCAATCTTCCTGCCTCAGCCTCCCATGTAGCTGGGACTACAGGCACATGCCACTGTACCTGAGATTTTGCAAGGATTAAAAAAGACTATATATGAAACTCATAGCAGTACAGCACCTGGCGCTTTAAGGAGCTTGGTAAATGCTGGCACTTTTCCCCTTCAAGTCCCTAGCAGAAGGAAGAGAGGACCCCGTAAGGAAATGAATCAGGAGTCACTGTAAATAACAAACATGTCCTTGAGGAGCCCAGGGACATCGGGTCCTGAGATTTAGAAGCAGCTAACACTGCCTGAAGAAATTATTTCCCTGCAGCTGTGCTGGTCTCCCAGTTGGGAATGTTTCCATAGAAGGGGAGAGTCTCCCAGACCATCCTCCATCAAGTCCCATCAAGCCCATCTTCCCTGAAAGACATTAATTTTGATTTTCTGATTCCTTCTGAATATATATATTTTACACACTTATCATATAGAACCATCCCTTGATATCCACAGGGGATTGTTTCTAGGAATTCCCATGGCTTCCAAAATCTACACATGCACAAGTCTCTGATATAAAATAGCATGTTATTTGCCCATAACCTATGCATATCTTCCCATATACTTTAATCTCCAGATTACTTAGAATACCTAAAAGCGTAAGTGCTATTAATAAATGTAAATGTAGATCATTGCTATACTGCATTGTTTTTTATTTGTATTTTTTTATTATTATTATTTAGTTTTTGAGACAGGATTTTGCTCTAATGCCCAGGCTGGGGTGCAGTCGCATCATCTCAGCTGTCTGTAACTTCTGCCTCCGGGGCTCAAGTGATCCTCCTGCCTCAGCCTCCCAAGTAGCTGGGACTACAGGCATGTACCACCTGACCCAGCTAATTTTGATATTTTTTGTAGGGTCAGGATCTTCTTATGTTTGCCCAGACTGGTCTCGAACTCCTGAGCTCAAATGATCCTCCCACCTTAGCCTCCCAAAGTGCTGGGATTACAGGTGTGAGCCACCAAACCTGGCCTGTTGTGCTTTTTTTCCCCAAATATTTTCCATCCATTGTTGGTTGAATCCACAGATGTGGAACCCACATATATGAGGCATCGGCTGTATCCAAAAATGAAACTATTTAAAAGGTGGAAAAATGCGCCACGATTTTGCCTCTCAATTCTTTTCTTCCATTTTCCTGTGTGCTAGACTCAGTGGGAACCCAAGAGAAAAGGAGTTTAGAAGGGAGAACAGGTAGAGATAAGTGGGAAGGAGAGGGTCTTAAGGCCCTCAAGTCTGTAAAGGGTGAATGCAGACTGCAGCACAGGACTGCCACCCAGTCGCTGGTCTCAGCCTCGAGGAAGAGCTGTGGCTATGTCACCATCCTCAGCTCATCTTGCTCCCTTGATTCCTGCCTCGTCTTGCTCGGCTCCTGGCCTCCTTGGAGGAAAATGCCTGTGTCAATGGGAGCGTGATGGAGGGTTCCAGGTTGAGGTGGGATAGGGGGAGAAGGACAAGTTTGCATGAACATGTCCTAAAGGAACATGTACATAAGGAAATGGACTCCCATCTGGAGAGTGAGCTGGGGGTGGTGGGCACTGCAAGGAGTAGGAAAACAGGCTGGATGTCTAGAAGTTGCTCCATAATCCATAGTTCCTTTCGAGTGTCCTGCTTTGTCTGTTCTGGCTTCTGCCCCCACCCAGAGACCTGGAGAAACCTCAACTGGAACGTCAAGTAAGCAGATTCCAGTTCTCTGGGCCCAGGGTGAGAAAAGGAAGTTGTACGAAAAGAGGAGAAAGGAAAAAACAGTCTCCTATTGTGCAACAGGTGAAGTCCCACATTGCCCCACTTCGAGGATTCCATGCTGCCGTTTGTAATTCCTGGTGAAGCATTTCTTCATGAGGCTGCCCAGGCCTCCTGCCCTGGTGGCCCTGCCTCTGTGGAGCTGAGCTCCTCCGTTTCCATTAGCTGAGGGGCAGGGAGGACTGGGGAAGGGACTCCATCGTGAGGGAGGAGACCCGGATTCTGGCCCTAACCCTGCCTACTCAACAATGAAGCAGAGACAGGTCATGGCTCTGCTCTGGGCTGCATCTGACAGATGAGAGGATGGACTCTTTCCCAGACAGGAATCCAGGACCCCTCAGAGCACCCTAGATGTCTCAAGAAGAGGCATGCTTCCTAAGGGTCTTGGATCCTGGATCAAGCCTCAGCCCCGGAACTCAGTTGCTGAAGCTGGTCTCCTCTTGGGATGCCTCTCCTCATTATAGTTCATCTCCTTGAGGTGTGTCCCTCTCACCCTGGGTTCCTCCTGCAGGGAGGTTTGGCTCACCCTCTAGAATGCTCCCTTTCCTGCCACACTGAGCTATTGGGGGTTGCTATTGGTGACGCGTCAGTTGGTGGTTGTATTTGTTCCTATTGCTGCTGTAAAAAATTACCACACATTTAGCGTCTTATAACCACATATTTATTCTCTAAAAGTTCTGGAGGTGAGAAGTCTGGAATTAGATTCACTGGGCCGCACTCCCTTTGGAGGCTCTAGGGGAGGAACGATTTCCATGCCTTTCCCAGCTTCTAGAGCTGCATCCTAACACCTCTTGGCTCCTGGCCTCTTCCTCCATCTTCCAAGCCAGCAGCATAGCATCTTGCTTCTGCTGTCACATCGCTACCTTCTCCTCTATTGCCAAATTTTTCTCTTCCTCCCTCTTATAAGGACACTCACAACTACATTTAGGGCCTGACCAGATAATTCAAGGTAATCACTCATCTCAAGATTCTTAACTTGATCATATCTCCAAAGTCCGTTTTGCTATAAAAGTGACATTCACAGGTTCTGAGGAATAGGATATGGACGCCTTGGAGGCCATTATTCAGCTACCATAGTGATCTATACCTTGTCTCTGGCCTGGAGTCATCCATTCTCTCTCCCATTCCGTCCCCTCAGAATAGAATTGCATATCTGTCTCCAAATCCACACTCTAATCTTACAGGCCATCACAACTGCCCTCCCTTCACTCTCTTTAGGCTTTGAGAACATTCTAGGAGACTGCTTTCCAATGGAACTTTCTGCAACGATGGACAGCAAGTCCATAATCTGTGCTGTCTAACATGAGAACTAGCCACATGGGGCTACTGAGCACTTGAAATGTGACTAGTGTGACTCAGGAACTGAATTTTAAATTTTATTTTATTTTATTTAAATGTAATGAAAATGTAAATAGCCGCTTTGGCCAGTGGCTAACATATTAGACAGCTCAGATCTAGGCAAATGAAAGCAGAAACAATGGCCAGGCACATTCTTTGCTGCTAGCCTCTTCCCACACCTGTTTTGGATCAGCTCTGCCCCCAACCTCCTTCTCTCAGTCCCCGCAGAATCTGAAGGAGGTTTCCACTGGGGCTCTGGAATGATGGGGGTGACTAAGGGCAGGACAAGGAAAGGAATTGTGTCTGTTGACCGCAGAGAAGTGCAGGGCTCCAGTTCTGCTTTTGCATAGGACTGAGAACACTCAAATGATTTTCAAGATAGTCTCTGCCTTGTCCTTACTCAGCAACTGATCTCCCTTTTGAGGACCACAGAGGAGTGTCACTAGGGAAGGTGTGCAGGAAAGGGCCCGAGCCTGGGAGCTGGCACTGGCCAGGGTCCTGCTTTGCTATGCACTCGCTGAGTGGCACACAGCAAGTTACTTCCCAGGCCTTGGCCCTCAGTTTCCATAAAATGAGAGGGTTGGACCAGATGGTCTAAAGTTTCCTTTCAGCTTTAGTAGACTACGAGTCTGTGTCCCATGGATCAGGCTTTATTGTGCATGTAATTCTACTTCAGAGCCGTGTTGTGTCTGACCCATGGAATAGGCAGTTCTGACTGAAGGATAATTAAGTAGAAGTGGCTTTAGGTTACTCCTGCAACACTTCCAAACAAAACCAGACTTCCATCCTTCTGTCATCATGACAACACTTTGCAGTAGCTTGGGATTTAGAGTGCTGATCTGTCAACTAACTAATCTAATCCTCATGATGATCCTGATAATTGCTAGGTCCATTTTAAGTGAAAAGGCTGAAGCTCAGAGAGGGAAGGAGAGAAACTTCCAGGTGCCTGGTCCTATGATGGGTGCTTTACACAGCACCTCGTAACAGCCCTTCGAAGCGGTTAATATTATCTCCATTTCACAGGTGTGAACACTGAGGTCTAATAAGGCAAGATGACTTTCCCAATGTCATGCTGATAATAAGATGATGAAGTCACTCTTCTCACTCTTCTTCCTCCTTTGCTGTGCTGCTTCCCCTGTTTACAACTTCCCCTCAAGATGTTGAAATGATAACCTCCTTTTGGGGGGCATTCTTTCATGACACTCCCCAAGCAGACCTACAAGCCTCAGCAAGTCACTTCACCTCTCTGTGCCTCTGTTTCCTTAACTGTGAAACTAGGGGCAACAGTCCCTACTTCATAAGGGTGTTAAAACCCTTGTTGAAAGTATGCAGTGAGATCATGTATTGAGAGCGTTCAGCCCAGAGCTCATATTAAGGACTCAGCAATTGCTCATTCTTACTGCTTTTGGAAACTGTAGCTTGCCCCCCCGCCCAATAGTACCAGGCAATTCCTTTTACACCCAAATCAAATTAAAATCACAAAGAAACTGCATTTTATTTTAAAGTTTTATTATGAAAACACATGGAATCAAATGTGTTATCCATGTATTTGTAACAGCAGAGAAACAGTGACAGTGGACCATCCCCTTAGGGGACAATTATCCTTTGGCTAAAGTAATATAAATAATGGAAATAACACCTAATACAATAATACGGCACATAAAAAAGATTAAATTAAGAGAAGGGACAGGAACTGTGGAGAGGGGTCCTGAGTATGGAGGAGATGTGTCTCATGGAGAAGCATCCGGGATCAGGTGACCTTCCCTGAAGACTTCCTGCCTCTGAGTGGCTCAGTTCAGTTCCAGGTCATACACATACTCCTGGACCCACGTCTCACTGGGGTCAGCGCAGACTTGCTTGCCTCTTTTGGTTTGGAATCTGTAGAAAAAGGAGCAGATAGATTAGAATTCCATGGGACCTTTGAGGTCATCTGGCTTTATCCTTTGCCTGTGGTAGGCATCTTCCTCTGCCTGACCATGGTCCATGTGGGGCAGCTCTGGTGGATGGGATCCTTCCTGGAGCAGCACTGGAAGCAGACTCCCTGTAACTTCCACCCACTGGATTTAGCTGTGGGCCCCAGGGGTTGCCCAGATTAGGAACCAACGGGCGTTGCGATCAATATGAATAGATCTCCCCATTCCCTGCCAGCCTGGCAGTGACTTTTCCACGTCTTTCTAGCACAGTTTAAGGAATCGGTCCATATCTCATGGGACCTGTCTGCCTTCCCCCGCTTCCCTGTCCTCTGGATCACTTCCTCCCCAGGAACCCCCTTCTCTCTCGGCTGCCACTCAGCCGCCTTCAGCACTTGAAAAGTGAGTTCATGACCTGTGTCCTCACTGCTCTCAGGGAAGGCTTCAGCCCTGAGAGCTGCCTCCCCACTGCTCAATCACCCCCTCCCCAAAACAGGCCCCCTTTTAAAATCCAGCTCTCACCCTGCCTCCCAGGGCAGCCCAGGGGTTGATACTCACACCACAGCTGGCTGGGAGCAGAGGCTGCTGGTCTCGTAGTAATCGACCACAAAGTTGCGAGGCAGCTTCCTCACGGTGTAAGAAAAGCAGCAGGCGGTGGGAGGGTCTGAGCCCACTGAAAGGAAAGGCCAGGGTGAGATCAACACTGCCCATGGGAGCTGTTTATTTTGACTTCTGATTTTGTGTCTTCATTGAGCATCCCTGTGGAGCTACCAGAACCCCAAATATGGTCCCTTGCATCCATTCCCACCTAACCTGAGCAGGAATCTTATTCTGAATAGTGGATCTTCAGAGAAGAACAAGAAAGAAATCTAGAAGATTGGAACTGGATTCAGTCTCAGAACACATCGCACTCCCTTCATGTGACAGATGGGGAAACCAAGGCACAGAGAGGGACAGGACAGGGCAGGGGCTTGCTTGAACAATTAATTAGAGGCAGAGCCAATTCAACAGTCTGACTTCCAGCCCACACTTTTCCTCTGCTGGTTGCTAATTCTTAAGAAAATAGGAACTTGAATGTTCTTGAATATCTACTAGACTCTACATTTAGCAGCAGACTACGTGGCAATCTTCCTAGCTGCCTTTTGTCCCATCCCCAGATCCCACTGTTTGACCAGCCATGACTAGAAAAAAGGACTCTGCCTACACCTTGACTCTAGAGATGGCAGCTCTAAAAGTAGACTTACTTGGTGCTGAGAGCACTGGAGAGCAGAAGGCAGCTACTAGCACGAGGAGAGACAGGACAGTCACACAGAGCTTCATGGTGTTGGTGGAAAAGAGGTTTTCTCAGAGGTGAGGCTGCAGAACTCAGAGGCTTCAGAACCCAGCTATGTCCTGCGCTGCTACTGAGTTGGGAATCTCTCTTTATAGGGACTCTGAGGCCTGGGACGAATGTGGGGGCTCAGGGGAGTGAGTGGAATTTCCATGGTAGAGATGATGTCATGGCCCCTGAAACTAGCTGAGTGAGGAGTTCCTCTCAGCTTCTCTTCCCTAGGGCGGTCATCATAGAGGAAAGATGAGGGAGGTGCAGGCCAGAAGAAAAGGG